>NC_072053.1:52522233-52596233 GCF_027791375.1 Indicator indicator | reverse complement strand
TTGAGCTACATGAAAGACTAGAGCCCTCATTGTTGAGTTAATTCACAAACTTTTCAGAGAAATAGATATGGATCAGATATCTCCTCTTACAGGAAAAATGTACTAACATCAATAAGGCTCCCTGGGGGCTTTCTGACCCCTTTCCCATTCGTTATGTCCATAATGGAAAATAATATAATGTTACAATGTCTTGACTTTCAATATAGGCTGTTGAGCACTTTCTGAAAATACAAAATGTTCCTGTCAGGTTGTACATCAGAAATTAAAGCATGTGAAATCAACCGTTGCCATAAAAATCTTTTACTTGTTATCTAAAATGATGAAGTCTAGTATGCACTTCCTGACAATCTTGCTATCTTGATTGAATTGAGGATTATTGAAGTAATGAGTCTTTTATATCATTGACAAGCTCTTCTACAAGTCACTAATGTTTGAACATTATTTTGCTGGTACAAAAGAGACCACACAGGAAAAATATTGGCAAAAGTATGTCATCCACACATAGTATGTATGGGTATTTTCTCTAAGACTTTTTTTCTGCCTCATCAAAATCCCTTTTAGGCCTTCTATAAACTGAACTTTTGAACTCAGAATGCAGAAATGGATTTAAATTAGAAAAAATCAAGACTCTCATTTGACATTTCAAATAGTGTTCCTTATTTAGAGACCAAAGTGGACACATGAATAAAATATACTTTTTCTCTCTCAATTTGTGTGTTTGTTTATTTGTTTTATCTACTACTGATCCCCCAAGAGGCGTGAGATGAGCAAATTAGGTCATAGAAGATGGTTTAAACGGCTTCTTGCAAAAACCAAATATGTATAACAGTGGAAATATTCTTGATTGCTTTCTATTTATCCCTGCAGATACTGCTCTCTTTTATTGCTTGTCATGAAGTTTGAAATAACATCAATTTTTAAGCACTCAAAAGTGGTTTTCTATTTAAAATCAAACAAGACACACATAATTTTCATTCCAGTACTGTGTGTTTGGTTCTTGAAGTATGATGAATATAGAGACACCCACCAAAAATAATAACATAAAAAGGAAAAGGGGGGGGGGGAGGGGGGGGGAAGGAGAAAAGCTAAGTGGTGGAAATGTGTAATTGCTTGGCAACAAGTCTGCAGGGAGAGAGCTAACTTCATACAGCATGTATTTTATGAATTATGAAAAGAGTCACAATACTGTACAACCACTGCCTATTAGGTCAGAAATTTCATATTGGTGGATTCATCAGAGGAGATCAGTGTCATAAAGACACTCCTTCCTCAGGTAAACATACCTTTTCCTTCACTGAACTGTCATCTCTTAGTTTGGACAGAGAGTATGGAGTAAAGCCTTATGAGAGCCATTAGAGGAGTATCTGGAAATGGGAGCACTTCAGCTATGATTTTTTTGTTTGTTTGTACAAAAAGGGAAACACATAAGCAGATATTTCTGTAAATATGTGTAAAACTCACACATACAATTCTGCTTAGTCTAGACAGAGTTTGTGCATATGTCATTAATGATGGGTTAAGTACAGCGTTTTGTCAAAAAGTGGGAATATCCGGCTTTTATAAATCCATCTTGTTTATGCTTCCTAGATTGTTTTCATGTTTGTTTGTTTGTTTTTTCTTTTTCTATTTACATCTTTATTCAAAGTAAAGTAAGCATTCCATATTTACTTTAATTTTCAAGGCTATACAATTTAAATGTTAAGGGATTATACTTAACCAACAAATGGCATGGCAAATGGATACTGATAAAAATACTAGTAACCCTTTATTAATGTGAAAAATTGCCAAAACTCTTTAAATAGTATCATTGTATGGTTGGAATATATATTTACAATAGGAATGTACAGTCTTCAGGCAAAATACAACAATTCTGTGCAAACCAGGAAGAAATAATATGGAAAGAGAGTAACCCAAGAGTGAAAATCGTGCTCACCCAGAGCATAGAGGGTGGGAGACTTGATAAAAACCTTAAGCCCCAGAGGCAAAGAATTAATTACTCACAGCTGATTCTACCCATGCTGCTACTGCTGTGTTAGCTGTTGAGGCTTTGGGGCGCTCTCATGTGGTGCTGGCACAGCAGGTTGCAGGCAAGAAGGGTGCTATGTTGTCACAGGGCTGATCTGGTTTCAGTGGATGGCGGGCTGTTTATGACACTTCTTTGCATTGGGCATTTGTTTTGTACTGGGTAAACTGAGACACACCACGATTCCAGTGGCAGGAGGAAGCAGGCTTTGCTCCTAAGCTCATGACTTCTCCAGCTTGCTGTGTTGTGGGCTTGTGGCTTTATCTCAGGCTTTGGACTGGGCACTTGAGGCAGGGCTGTGTCGTGAATAGGATGGCTACTAATTTATTAATTATGAAATTTTAATTATGAAAATAATTGTTTATGAATTATTAAAATTATTAATAACTGATTAGTCACTTTTATATATTGATTCTAACGCACAGCTGTGAAAATATATTCCATAACTGGTTTAGTATATACAATTTGACCCGGGATTTCCTGAAAGAGAGAGAGAGACATCCTCTCTGTTGAGTTCAAACCAAGGACTGCATCATAACCTTAAATGGGAAGCAGTCACTGAGATCGGTATAGTCAGTTCACTTCATGCCAAGCAAGGGGGAATTGCCGCATAACCACACCCCTTTCCTGAAGCCCGTCTCTGGGATAGGAGACAGCCGACCCCACCCACTGGGAACCATCAACCCAACACCAAGAGGGCCGACCCCAAAGGACCCAGCCCCACCATGCAGGACCACTCCCTTGGATCAGCCCTGCTTCCTGACTGTTCAGGGAGCTGCACCAATCCTGCCAGCCCCTGGCTGCTGCAGTTGTGCTGTGGGATCACTCTGCCAAGGAAAGTCACCCCTCCCGCAGCTGTGGGAGGAGAAAGAAAGCCTTGCCCCACCCATGGAGGTGGGAGGAGAAAGAAAGTCACCACCTGGAGGAAGGCCCCCCAGTGGCCCACCAGCAACTCAGCTGCAGCCTCAGCCTGAGCCCCGGCAGCCTTCCCCCACCTGGATGGACCAGCCCCAGGCAGACCGTAAGCCAGCAATTGGCCAGAGTGATCCAGATACTTGCTTCGCTACAAAGAAAGACACAATGTATTTTTTTCATGTGTGCAACACTCAGTAACATCTAGTTCAAAGTGCCTGCACCTAGACGCATGATATTCCATCTTGAATTGCCCCTTAACAACATTTTAAATGTCTCTGTATACAGTTACAGCTGCCAAGCATCTTTTCGAGTTGTCATCTGGTGGACAAGCAGTGGAACTGCACCCTTCATTCCCTTAATTAGAAATTAATTCTGTAAATATTCTAATTGTGTTAAATTATATATACTAAACCCGTTATGAAATATATTTTCACAACCATGCATTAGAATCAATATATAGAGAGGTAATAGGTTATTAATAACTTTAATAATTAATAAACATTATTTTCATAATTCAAATTTCATAATTCCTAAATTAATAACCATCGTTCTCCTTATTCACAACACTTCCCCTCTGGGCCAAAGCTTACCCTTGGGGTTCCAGTCCTCTCGAAGATGCGACTTGGTTTACAATGCTGGCTTTCATAGCTTCAGCGAAGGGATCTCCTTTGCTGGTTTCTCAAGCAGCTCAGGGAGCTGCCTTCTTTCCGTATTGCAGAAGCCTCTAGTATGCTTGCATGTGGGAGTGAGAAGACCTAGGGGCACTGTGAGCTTATGGAGCTCAACCAAAGTGAGAGAAAGCAAAAGGAGAGAGCAAATTGGTAAACAAGAGGAGTAACACTTACAGATTTCTTGAGGCTGGATCTGACCAATGGGCACACTTGTCAACAACCTGCTTTAACCTATAGAAAGGGTGAAGCTAGAATTATGCCCTTAGATGGAAAGAGCATGAGCATGACATGAGATGGATGCATGTAGTTGTTTACCCCTTAAGGAGACAGGTTGGCACCTGGGCCTTTGTCCCCATTCCGGAAAGGAGGGTGAAAGGGGGGACTTACCAAAACATGTTGGGACAAGTTTGCTGGTATTTGGGGGCATAATTCTGGGCATAAGGTGCCTTCACCACAGGCTGGGCATCTCGAGGTAGCTTCATACAAGACAGGTCCAGGAAGGCAATTCAAGCATCGCTTGAGCAAGGCTTGAGCAAGGTTTAAGGGCAAGGTGAAGGCAACTACAAGTCAGCCTGAACATGAGCCAGCAGTGTGCCCAGGTGGCCAGGAAGACCAATGGCATCCTGGCCTGTATCAGGAATAGTGTAGCCAGCAGGTCAAGGGAAATTATTCTTCCCCTGTACTCAGCCCTGGTCAGGCCACACCTTGAGTATTGTGTCCAGTTCTGGGCTCCTCAATTTAAGAGAGATGTTGAGATATTGGAGCGTGTCCAGAGAAGGGCAACAAAGCTGGTGAGGGGTCTGGAACACAAACCCTATGAGGAGAGGCTGAGGGAGCTGGGGTTGTTTAGCCTGGAGAAGAGGAGGCTCAGGGGTGACCTCATTGCTGTCTACAACTACCTGAGGGGAGGTTGTAGGCAGGTGGGGGTTGGTCTCTTCTCCCAGGCAACCAGCAGCAGAACAAGAGGACACAGTCTCAAGTTGTGCCAGGGGAGGTATAGGTTGGATGTTAGGAGGAAGTTCTTCACAGAGAGAGTGATTGCCCATTGGAATGGGCTGCCCAGGGAGGTGGTGGAGTCGCCATCACTGGAGCCGTTCAAGAGGAGACTGGATGAGGCACTTAGTGCCATGGTCTAATTGATTGCTTAGGGCTGGGTGATCGGTGGGACTGGATGATCTTGGAGGTCTCTTCCAACCTGGTTGATTCTATGATTCTATGATTCTATATGTATCTTGCCCGAGATCCATTTGGGCCAATAGAGGCAACTGAAGCCAGCATATAGCTGCCCAATGAAAATGGTTCTGCCAGGCTGTGGCCTTAAAAGGCAGAAACAAAGGCCCTGTTTCTGGGAGAGCAGTGGCCAGTACATGTGCTCTTACCCTGCAGACATGCATGGGTCCTGTCCCCTTTGTTCCTTTTCCCATGTTACCCTGAAGTTCTGCAGGAAGGACGGGGGGAGGGGGGCCATGTCTAGACACCTTAGGGCTTGTCTGGGTTTGTGCTGGGCTTGGTTTGGCCCTACCATCACAAATATATATAATACAAGGGTAATTTGGTTTTGCTGGAATAGAAAGTGACTGGAAAGGATTAATATAATGGAAAAGTCAGTTTTGTCTATATTGGAGTGAGTGCATACTCTGCATTATCTCCTATCTCATTTGTTCTCCACCTGACATCCTCTGTCCTAACAATTTCTGTTCTTCACTTTTTTTATGTAGTGGTTACATAAATCCATAAACAAAATTATCAGAGACATTAAAGTGAAGTAAAAAGTTCAAGGCAAGATAAAAACTCATTTGGGTTTTTGGGCAGTGAAAACAGGTTGATTAAAACATTACCTTTATCTCATGCCTGGAAGGGTCATAAGTTTTACTTGAAAATCATAAACTCATACAATGGTTTGGATTGGAAGAGACCTACAAAGGTCATCTAGTCCAACCCCTATGCAGCGATCAGGGACATTGTCCACTAGATCAGGTTGATCAAAGCCTTGTCCAGCCTCACCTTGAATATCATCAGGGATATATCAGCTACCTCCCTCTACAACCTGTTCCAGTGTTCCACTACCCTCATGGTAAAGAACTTGTTCCTAAAATCTGAACTAAATCTACTCTTAGAATCACAGAATCATAGAATCAGTCAGGGTTGGAGGGATCACAAGGATCATCTAGTTCGAACCCCCCTGCCATGGCCAAGGACACCTCACACTACATCAGGCTGGCCAGAGCCTCATCCAACCTGGCCTTAAACACCTCCAGGGATGGGGCCTCAACCACCTCCCTGGACAACCCATTCCAGGCTCTCACCACTCTCACGGTGAAGAACTTCTTCCTCACGTCCAGCCTGAGTCTCCCCACTTCCAGCTTTATTCCGTTCCCCCTAGTCCTGTCACTACCTGATAGCCTAAATAGTCCCTCATGAGCGTTCTTGTAGGCCCCCTTCAGATACTGGAAGGCCACAATAAGGTCACCTCGGAGCCTTCTTTTCTCCAGACTGAACAGCCCCAACTCTTTCAGTCTGTCCTCATAGGAGAGGTACTCCAGCCCTCTGACCATCTTGGTGGCCCTTCTCTGGACACATTCCAGCATGTCCATATCCCTCTTGTAATAGGGGCTCCAGAACTGGACACTGTATTCCAGGTGGGGTCTCACCAGAGCTGAGTAGAGGGGGAGAATCACCTCCCTTGACCTGCTGGCCACATTTCTCCTGATGCAGCCCAGGATCTGGTTGGCTTTCTGGGCTGCAAGTGCACATTGACAGCTCATGTTGAGCTTCTTGTCCACCAGCACCCCCAAGTCCCTCTCGTCAGGGCTGCTTTCCAGGCAGTCACTGCCCAGCCTGTATTTGTGCTTGGGATTGCCTTGACCCAGATGCAGGACCCTGCACTTGGTCTTGTTGAACCTCATGAGGTTGGCTTGTGCTCACTTCTCCAGCCTGTCAAGGTCCCTCTGGATGCCATCCCTTCCCTCCAGCATGTCTGCTGCACCACACAGCTTGGTGTCATCAGCAAACTTGCTGAGGGTGCACTCAATGCCACTGTCCATGTCACTGACAAAGATGTTGAACAAGACTGGTCCCAAGACTGAGCCCTGAGGGACTCCACTTGTCACTGGCCTCACTGGGACATGGAGCCATTGACAGCCACTCTTTGGGTGCAGCCATCAAGCCAGTTCTTTATCCATCTCGTGGTTCACCCATCACACCCATGTGTCACCAGTTTGGAGACCAGGAGGTGATGTGGGACTGTGTCGAAGGCTTTGCTCAGGTCTGGGTAAATGACATCAGTTGCTCGCCCCTCATCTCTTAATGTTGTCACTTGTTCATAGAAGGACACCAGGTTTGTCAGTCAGGATTTGCCCTTGGTGAAGCCATGCTGACTGTACCCAATCACCTCTTCACTATTCTTCTGTCTCAGTAGTGCCTCCAGGAGAATCTGTTCCATGATCTTACCAGGCACAGAGGTGAGACTGACTGGCCTGTAGCTTCCTGGTTCTTCCTTCTTTCCCTTTTTGAAAATGGGAGTTTAAGTCCATGAATAATCACATCAAGGTGTAGCAGTGTTTTGGAAGATGCTGGTGGCTGTGGGGTTCCTAAGGGTGTTTCACCTATGCATCCATTTCTGCATTGTCAGCTCTCATATCTGCAGTACAAGGCTGTGGAATTGATCTCTCCAGCTCATGACATGGCTTGCCTTTTCTTGCTGGTATTCCTGAGGTTCTGTGGGTGATCAAACAGAAACATATCCCTTCCCTACACTAAGCAATCTACTGGCTCTCCCTAGGCTGGATCTTCCTGTGTGGTGTCTCTGGAGAATTCCCCCTTTTTTGTCTTTAGAAGACAAAGACAAAGGGATGCCAGTGCATCATAAACATGTGCGACTATTGCCTGTGCTGTGATGTTATAGGGAATGCTTGTCCTGAAAACTGATTATATGTCAGGTGCTGTACAGGCAGGTCTGTTACCTGTTTTAACTCCTTCTTGCACTGCCAAATTAATGTCTGGGAAAAAAAGCAAAAAGAAAGATGGAAAGATGTTCATGCTGGCACACAGAAGTCCTAAATCATTCAAACTGGAAAAGAAACATTGACCTATAAACTTATAAGCAATTCACTCTATTTAAAAGTATTCCAAACTTATTCTAACCATAATATATCAATCAAAAAATTTATTTATTTGTAACTATCGTTATTACTATTTTACTATTATCAATTTCTATAATCCTTATATTACTCTTAATTCAACCACTATAACTATTGTCTGTTCTTATCATCTATCTTTATTACTTACAGTTACTTATAAAAGGCAAATATTTAAGATTCATTACAATCAAAAACTAACTCTGAAGTATCATGAGAGAATTTGGCATAAACTTAAACTAAGCATGAATTACATTGTAAACTATCTCTTTAAGAATCAGCAGAGTGCAATGAAAACACAAGTGTTGGGAAGGCTGTGCCAGACTTGGCTGTGAAAGTGAACTGCAAGGAAAGCAAGGGAGGAGGGAGTGGGGAAGAAGGAGGGGGATGAGTAAAGAACTGTCTGGAACAAAAATGGCTGCAAAGGAAACATTTCTGCAGAAATTGAGCAAGGAAAGACAAAAACTATACAGCTGCAGATAGCTGAGTTGCAAAATTGCCATCATGAGGTAAGCAGAAAGTTTTTTGAAAACTTTTTTCTGAGTCTGTAACAGTGAATACTGTCACATGTCCAGAGAAGGGGGAGTTGCAGGGGGGGAGGGGAGCTGTTGCCATTATTTTATCTGTGACTTTGCCCACAACCAGTCATAAAACCATAAATCCATCACTTTTAAAGCTGTAAATCCGTTACCATGTAAGCTTCAAGGAGAGCATCCCCTCACCGTCTGTCCAGCATGTTGCAGCCAGATTGAATTCTTACTCGCTGTGCTCTGGGTAAACTGTTCCCAATATTTAGCCACCTCCATGGGTGTTTTCTGACCCCACAGCTCCAGATGCATCTTTGTGTACTCTTCCCATTTATTCCACTAAGTGTTCCAAGACTCCTGTCCTCACTCGGCATGCTTTATGGGGTGAGCCCCAGTTTTCTTATCAGGAGACCTGCCTAAAGCATTCTCCATGAAAAATCTCTCCATCATTACTGCTAATTATACACTTTATACCAAAAAACCTACATACACCCTATACACTGTATCTGTGGTGCATTCTTGCCAGCTATGTACCCCACTGACAAACCCCACAGTTTCAATTAATTCCTGATCCCATCCTCATTGCCAGAATTATGTTTTAGTGGGTTCTTTGGGGTTCAGCTATTAACACACATATCACGGATACTGTCCAGGTATGGTTTTCTTTTATTAAAAGGCAGCAGAGGTTATATAAAATTGTAGCAAGACACGAAACAGAAAGCAAGGCACGTGTCACTCATCCTACCCAGCTGATCAACATGGCTTTGGAGATCTCAGGATGGTGGAGTTCACTGGCACCCATCCCAGTGGGCATCCCCGTGGCAACAATATAGTTTTGGTGCAACTCCCCACCCCGTCACCCGAGATTCCGGTGTACAAAGGGTCAATATCCATGATGTCGGGGTGGGACATCTCAGGAGGCTGGGTTGAGAACAAGGCTGGGTCCTTCCTATTCCACAATGTGTTGCATAACTCTTGTTCCCTACTGCCCATGTGCATACTCTGTTTATCATAGTTTCAGACTTAGTTGCCTAGTGACTATTGGTCCATATCTACATCTGGTCAAACACATATTAATCCATTCCTCTCACAACCCAGCTTCTCATTCATGTGCACCTCAAGTCCTTTTCTGCGGGACTGCTCTCAGTTTCATCATCCCCCAGCCTCTGTTGATATCTAGGATGCAAGACCTTACACTTTGCTGAATGAACACTGAAGCAAGTAGCTAGAGCCTCTTTTCCTTGGATAGAAAAATTAGAAGGATTTCTCTGGAGGCAAACCCCATTAGGTGCTTTCAAGAAACTTGTAGTATTGTCTCTATCCCAGATTTACTGTCAAAATGAACTGGAGCAAGAGTATTAGGACTTTCCTGATTATGTTGTTTCTGTTAAGATTTTTGCATGGCTTAGGGAATATATATATATTTTAAGTTAGTGAAAGGGACTTGGCATAGAAGAAGACACCCAGTTCCCATTTCAGTATCTGTTTGACAGATACACCTGTAATGAATTGAAAAGGCTGGGTAAATTTCAGTCTGTTTGTGTTAGTTAACAAAGACTGTTCACATACTGAAACCAAATCTGTGGAAAATACTTCTCCTAGATGATTCTCTTCAGAAAGGTGATTTTACAATACAATGTAAGCACAGTGAACTCAGACATAGTAAAGTTGTGCGCAAAATTTTAAAAAGCAACTTTTTAAACACGTGATGATTAATAACAAAGATTTGGCTTTCTTCTTGAAGAAATTATTTAAATGGGAAACAATGTCATTGTGCACAGAAACCCTGTAACAGGAATCACCCAATTTCTGGTACTGATTATCTTGCAATACAAAACATACTGTTCTCAGCCTTATGAAAATAATTGATGTGAAGAGCAGTTTGTGGCAATTTGGGCAGACAATTTCTGACAATAGTCTGATTTTATTAAAACTCTGTCTTAAAAAAGATTTTAGGTTATCAGCAACACTGAAGTATTGATATGATTTACAGATAAATGTTTAATCCAGACTAAGATTAAGATTCTTGGGAATCTCATTTTTGAATACCTAGATTTCTACAACAAATACAATATTGTTGTAATGAGAACCCCCCCCACAAAAATAACTGAAGAAAACCTGTAAAAGCTATTCTTCCAATTTCTTCTTAAAACGAAACAAAACAAAACCCAACCAACCAAAGAACCAAAAAGACCCAAATCCCCTCCCTCTCCCCCAAAACCCCACCTACCCCCCAAAAACCAAACAAATGAACAAGCAGAACCAAAAAACCCCACCATCCCAACCAAAAAACCACTTCAGTCATACAAAGTAAAGCTTCAGTTCTAAATTCTTCCAGTCTATTTTATTTATTTCTTGGGAAGACAGTGTTATAGAGGGTCAGTCATCTCTCTCCTTTTCAATTTGCAATCTGTGCAGAAAAGATAGCAATGTCTCTTGATAGAAATGAAGGGGCCTAGAAAGTGCTAACCTATAGTGTAACATAAATAGCAGAGTATCAGCTTGCTGATAGTTTACCATGGGAAGCAAGAATGAAACATAAGGCCCTGTGCTTTCTAGGGGCAATAGGAGCCTCTGCTGTTCAGCTGTGGAAAATAATTTAAAAACAGTCTGCAGAGAAGGACTGGAAACTAAATATATCTCTCTATAGAAAGAGGGTCAGTAACTGTATCTACATGAAGGACCTGTTTCTGAAGAGTGGGTATTGCCTCTAGCCATCTCTGAGGGGGAATGAAAAAATACTAAGTTTGTTGATGACCATGATCTAGTGTGTGTATACTTGTCATACCTAGCATTATAGTCTTATTAGTGGGCTTAACAAGGCCTTAACTGAAACTAACAATCAGTTTTCTTCTGCTTGCCTTTCCTGTGTAACATGGCACAGCCTAAAATCTTTACGTTCTGTTGGAAAGCTCTGAATTATTCATCATCCAGTTAATGGCAAGTGATAAGATCTCTTCATGCTATGGCCCTGTCAGTAGGTGTTTATCGCTCTGATTCACCAGCAGCCGTGCTTTTACTCTAGGGCCAGAAGAACACCACATAGAAGCATGACAGGTATCAGTAGAAATAGCTCTTTAAAAACTCTTTTTTGCCTGGGAGGCCATCTGAAGGTTATTATGAACAAATTATTTCTTCATTTGCGCTGACTGAGTCAATAGCCTTAATGATCTGTCACCTAGCAATAGTCTGCCTGTTCAAACATAAAGAATGGCATACCGATGGTTTATGACTAGAATCAGTTCATTTTAGCTATTCTCTTGTCAAGCATGTTTCCAAGATATATATAGTATTTACATATTCATGAGTCTTTGCAGATACTGATGGCATGAGGAGGCCTGTCTGATAATGTTATACAAGTTTATACTGTGTCCTGAGGCACTTAAAATCTATTAAGTGAATCAAATCTGTTCAGTTGTTATTTCTGGGTGCTGTTCCTGGCCTAAAGGGATAGGGCTGCAATCAACATTTGTGTACAGTATCTTACTTTTTTCCTGTCCAGTTACCATTTTTCCTTGTTGAATGTTAATTCCATTTTATGGAAAGGCATTATGCTGAGCCAAATTATTTTGTAGAAATCCAGAGCATCACTTTCTTATGTTACTGCCTTTCAGAGACGCAGCTGCAATTGGTTGCAGGCAAGTGGAGTGGGTGACCTGCCTAAGCAAAAGTGCCTTTTTAAATTTATTTTTTTATTGCTAGTGAGATACTGTTTTTTGACACTATTTCTGTGTGCAAAGGTAGGAGGAAATGAAAAATAGCCACAGTCAAACAGCAAAGGACCATATATTTCTCTTCCCAATCTGAATCTCCGCTGTCTTGACCTTGTGTCTGTTAACATGCTGTTATTTTCAGTGGATAAAACATGCTCACTGACTACTTGGTATCCTGAAAGAACAAAAAAAAAAAAAAAAAAGGAAAAGTAGTACTCAAAGGCTTGTGGTTTGTGGCAAATAATATCAAATACTGATAATTAATACTTTCTTTAAGTTACTGTTCCAAGCCAGATGCATAGCTAGGAATAGAACCTGACTCTAATTTATTCCTTTGCTCATTCACTGTTGTTTGCTTTTTGATAAACTGCATTATAAACGTTTTATTCAGATCACTACTATCTCTGCCTTCACAATTCTCAAACATAGTTCCGTGCTTTCAATATCCCTGTTTCGCTTGTGATTAAAAAAAAAATCCCTGTTACTTATGAAGAAATGTGAATCAATTTTTCAATGAAGTGCACTTACTTTAATAAAAAGTGCTCTCAGAGCAAGGTACTCTCAGTGTACTCAGTAGCAGGAGGCTGAATCTAGTTGCTTGAAATTTTATAGGATGCAGAGGAGGCAAAAATCTCTTTTGGAATATCATCTTTATTCTCTGAAGATGCTACAGACTAAAATTCATCATGGACTTGATCTCATATGCTTCAAAGTCTATAGAAGACGTGATGTACTCTCACCCCCTGCTGAAGTGTGGATTTGTGTAAAGATTTCCACAGATGTACTGAGCTCCAAGACTTTCAGCAGAATGTGGTCTTAGTCACATCCTCTGTAGAAAGAGGGTGATGTCCAAAGACTGCTATGAAAGTACATATAGATAACAAGGCATTGTAAGAGAACTCAGATTTATTTCTGATCCAAAGTGTAGGAGCCAAATAGTGAACATTTCCAGTGCTGTGAATGGTTCAGTACTGAATGTGGCTAGCAAAACTTTGCTGGTTTCTCAGGAAAGCATCTTTCTTTTTTGATCTTTAAATTATCTATTTTAAATCTTATAAAATACTATGTATCTTTTATTTTACTGAATTAAACACAGATTTACTACAGATTTTGTGTAGCCATGCTAAATATATCAAGTCTTTTTAATGAAGATCTATTTTGAAGCCTCTAAAACATGACTTGGATGAAATGTCATTATATTCACGGTGTAATGCAGTGAAGAGCATGGAAGCATCTATTACTATTTTTGAGAGTATATTAGATAAATGATGCCTGATGAGAACTACATGTTGTAAAGAGTTGTTAATTTTGAAATTAAGTCTGGCAGATCTGCTTAAAGAAGCCCACAGGAGGGAAGGTGTTCTGAAAATCATCTGAAACGAAGCCTGCAGTGAAGATATGGCAGAATGGCTGATGGGGGAATATATTAGTTCCAGCTGTTTTAATCCATTTGTTTCCATGAAGGAACTTAAACTGTGTGAAGATTAATGAAGCATTTGTGTCAGATATGTGTTGATGAACTTGTGCCTTATTCTCAACCCTTTGTTGCTATGGAACCAGAAAAGTGAAATTGCTGAAGAACCTAGGTCCTTCTTAGAGCTCCTCTGATAGTCAATTAGAAAATGAAATGAGATCCCAGCTTTCTGATAATATACAATGCATGAAAGGCTGATTTTCCTGGTGTATACTTTGTTAAAGTGTGTGGTATCGGTACATTAAGTAAACTGTTGAGTATGATGTATCATATGGAATGAAAGTTGATCTCCCCCACCTGGCTTTACTAATCAGTTGTTATGTGTGAAAGTTTTCAAGTGTTTGTCACTTCCCATCATTCAATCAGGACATACCCAGAACTTTCACCACAGCCATTTCAGATTATAGAAATAGGAATGATACATGCACCAAAGCTATTTTGTACCATTGTGGTCCTAAGATCCAGATCCTGACTGAACCATTAGAATGTGTCCTTTAAAACCAGCTCTACAGTGTCATATCCATGAATGTTTTCCCAACTTCCAGCATGTAGGAGATACAGAACAGCCTTTCAGCTGTGCCACCCATGAGAGGGACATTTTGGGGCTTTATGGATGTGGAGTAATTTACCAAAGCTCTCAGTGACTAGGCAGTGAGTAAATAATAGAGCATCATTAAACAAGGAATAATATTGAGAAAGAAATATGGAACTTGCCAAATGTGGCTTAAATTCAGGATACAATGAAATGAAAATTTACTGCATATGTAGAGCTTCTAAAGCCTGTGTGGTGAATTTAATTACATTCATATTCAAAGGTATAGACCTGTAATGGTTTGAATCAGAACAAAATGGGTCAAACCAAACCTGTGGGTTAACCTGGCTATCTTCCCAACACTGTAGTGAAGGAAAAGTAACACACAAAACACCAGATTTGAGACAAAAAAAAATGAGAGAGGAAGAGATTTACTGAGTGAAATCAGATAAACATGGTACAAAATGCATAATTATCTTAGCCTATTTGCAGAAAAAGCATGTCTCAAAGCAGCAGCAAGCAGAAGCAAGTGAGACAAAAGCCCAAGCCAGAAAACTACTCCCCTACCCCTCCTTGTCCTGTCACCATCCAGTGGTTGCAGACCAACACCCAAGAACCTGGAACCCAGAAGCAACAACCAGAACAGGAATCCTCCCATGTTACAATCTGAACTTCAAGCCCCATAATACTTTGCTCCAGTCAGTACTTTTATTTTTGGAGCTGGCATGACTGCAGCATGGTATGAATAACAGCAGCAGATTCGACTCAACAAGACCTTATAAAGAAGGAATGTCTGTCTTAGTTATTGATTCTGTAAGGTACAATGCATTCTTATTTTCCTGTTTACTGGTAAGAAAATGTTACTGATGCTGAGTGTTAGGATACCCCAGAGTCTTACTCTCTTAGTGATCTAATGAACTTACTCTTGCCTGCTTTTCCTATGTACTACAATTTTACCTGAAGTTGATGGATTACTGGAAAAATGAGAAAGCTTGAAAATACAAACTTTCCCATTGTCCTTTAAAAATTGTAGGAAGGCTTTTTTACCTTCTGCATTCAGTGATACTTTGGTCAGACTACCTCCTCAATCTGCCTTTCTCCTGATGGGAGAAAGCACAAACTAGAAGCTGAGATGAAAAACACAATAATTATATAGGAGCAAAATATTTGGTTAGTCAGACTTGCCTTTCTTAGCAGTAAGTGATAATTCTGAATGTTTTCTTGCACAGTCACAAAACTGAACTTTACTGCTAATTCTTGGCTATCTGCTAAACTTGAAGTTAAAACTTTACCAAAGAAATTTTGAAGCAATACTTATTTGACAACTTATGAAGGTAGACTGTTAGTAATAAAACTGAAAAATGGGTGTTTTCTACAGGCAATGTGCTTGGCAGGGAAACAGAAAAAAAAACCCTTTTCAAAGGCAGCCTGGGTCCTCATCCCAACAATGCAGGTATGTGGAAAATACTAGACTGTGACATAGGTGCTTTTAATGTGTAATTATTAATTGAAAAGTCCTTTTCTGTCTCACCTTATTCAACAATCTCATGAGTGACACATCTGCACCCCATGTCCCTGCACTGGACAGGTACAAGGATTGTATGGTCATATGGAAATCAACTGGGAAAATTTGTCTGAAAAATATCTACTTTTCCCTTTTTTTTGCCTTTCACCCTGAAAATAGCAAGGCATACAGAATGTGGGCATTAATTGGAAATGGAGGCCTGGGGCAGCTGATTTTTACTATCAATAATAACTTATCTGAAGATAGTGTTACCATCTTTGGCAAGCCCATTTTAACTGTACAAATATGACAGCCTAATTTTTTCTGATTTGCTTATACAACTGTTATGCTTGGGGAAGCAGGGGTTTGTGAAATCCAAGATCTAGACAACTGAGATATGGGACTTCAATGGTTTTGAAATAAACTGTATTGAGACTAGGATCTGTCTGAGCTATAATAAGAAACATAAAAATATCCCTGTGATAAGTCCTTGTCATTATGAGTGTATGTCTATATTTATAGCTTGATGACACAAAGAGTTTTGATGTGCATAGCATATTGTGTTTAGTGCTGCCCAGATAAACTATCTTAGAAGTGTTAAGAGTAACTTATAAGGGATATTCTTCTCCTAGTGAAATAAAGATATACAAAGGTGTTTTTTTTTTCAACGGTGCATCAGTTTTCTTTTTTCTTTTTTTTTTTTTTTTTTTTGAATGCTTTTGTTTGATTTTCCCTCACTTTTTCTAAGATATATCAAACTTTGAAAAATTATTCAATACTGTTTAAGCTCAGTTCATGGTACACTTCTCTAATTTTTCTGCTTTTTAATCCCTAAATGAAAAATCCTTTCAGAATGTGTTTTGCACTACACTTTCTGCTACCATCCTGGGTCTTTTAAAAGACCTATTCAGAACTGAGCAGAAATTACTTGAGGGGTCCAGTTCCATGAGTTTTCACCTTTAACTGGAAATTGCAGTCTCAATTTCATCACGCCATGGTATTTTTAATCAAGCTGACAATTACATTTTCTAACCTTGGATTAGATTCAGGCAACTGAAAAAGACAATAACAGGGATATTCTCAGGGTCTAGATTATATTCACTGTTCTTCTTTCGAGAATGACATTAAATGCCTTACACATAAGAGTTGAGTGATACTGCCTTTCCCTAAGAGCTTTTATGAAGACAGTAATTTCCTTACATGGATGGGTTACAGGCAAAATGCCATTTCCTCTGTGTAGACTAGATCAACTTCTGTATGTGTCAGGAAAGAGACAGGAGCTTTTGACCATAGCTAGAAGTATGAGAGCTGCCCGTCTTGAGGAAGTCCATGGATATTGCTATTAAGCACTTACAGGTATGTCAGGTCTTTTAAATTCAACAGTGCTGTAGTGCTTCCAGGGATCAAGTGAGTCTTTGGACTTAGGAGCACCTGTCCTGGAAGAGGCATTAATGAAACAGATAAATCTGTTTGGCCACTGCCCTTTCTCCTCCCTCTCTGTTGCAGCAGTGCATGTTTGAGGTTGAGGAGTCAATAGGCAGGTGCTGTTGAGGCTGCCTGGGGAGGGTGGAAGCTGGCCCCCATGCCTCATGTTTCACATAGACAACTGCACGTGTCAGAGGCTAGTTGAGAAGGCGTGTAGAGTTTGCCTGCCATACAGCACTTTGAACTGATTTGAGATATTTGAAAAGGTAATCTGCCATTGGGCTGTTCAGTTTTCAAAAGGGGAATTTATAGGGGATGATTCAAACGCCCACAACCTGTTTGTTGGTGGGATTCAAGGCAGCGACAAGCACCCACTTTGTTCTTGTCTTCAGGGCAACTTCCTGCTGTTGTCCTAGTAGCAGCATGTTGGGTCCTGGGCCACACTACAGCAGCGTGCTCTCTTTCTCTCCCTCACTTCTTTCAATTTGAGATTTGCCTTTGGATTATCCCTGCCCTTTAGATTACAAATTGCAACTCTGTGTACCTCTCCAGTTGGCAAAGGTTTTGGTGACTAGAAGCTCAGCGGGTTGTGAGTAACTAAAGCTAATTTACGTGGTTATTTCTAATGTTCACAGACTGTTTCTCTGTGGCTTAACTCCACAGAAAGGCCAAAAGGGTCAGTCCTGCCTCCCGAGGTGGTATAGCTGTTTTTCATGTTATAAGTTTCCAGTTTGTTCCTCTGTATTCCAAGTTTCTGATTTTTCTAGATGGTTATTCCATTGTTCATTAGCGTCCTATCATGTATAATCAACCTATCATCAACCAGGCAAATGAACCTGGATCAAATTAGCTTGGAAAAATATTTTTTTAATATCTAATAAATTATATTCATATTTTATCAAATTTCCATCTTATAAATTTGACCATAAACTGTATCAGCACCATGCACCTTTATGTTTTAGAAACTGTGGAACAGATTAGTTTTTCAATAATGCTGCTGGTTTCCTACAGCTGTCCATCTCTTATGTAGATCCTTCTGGGCTGACAAATCTCTGTTACTTGAATGACATTTTTTCTAATATTTCCAGTCACATTTATGAACTTTTTCTTCTAGGTAATTTACTACCTGAGTCTTTGCATCTAACTGACCCAAAGAGGACTGACTTTTAAATTTGTAGTTACTGTAAAATTCCATCATTTCCCTTTCTTAAGTACCCGTGCTTCTCTTTGATTCACCTTTAATGCAGAATACAGCCAGTATGTAACCATATCTTGCATAATCATATGCAAAGTACATAGAACCATAGAATTGTCAGGGTTGCAAGGGACCTCAAGGATCATCTAGTTTCAACCCCCCTATCATGGGCAGAGACACCTCACTCTAGATTGGGTTGATCAGAACTATGTCCAGCCTGGCCTTAAAATCCTCCAGGGATGGGTCCCCCTGCACCTCCTTGGGCAACCTCTTCAAGTTTCTCACCACCCTCATGGTGAAGAATTTCTTCCTAACATCCAATCTAAATCTAACCATTTCTATTTTCGTTTCATACCCCTAGTCCTATGATTACCTGAAACCCTAAAAAGTCCCTCCCCAGCTTTCTTGTAGGCCTCCTTAAGATACTAGAAGGCCACAATAAGGTCTTCTTGAAGCCTTCTCTTCTCCGGACTGGTGCTTGGGATTGCCTCGACCCAGATGCAGGACTGTGCATTTGGTCTTGTTGAACCTCAGGAGTTTGTCATGGGCCCACTTCCCCAGCCTGTCAAGGTCCCTCTGGATCGCATCCCTTCCCTCCAGTGTGTCTGCTGCACCACACAGCTTGGTGTCGTCAGTGAACTGTTGAGGATGCACTCAATGCCTCTGTCCAAGTCACCAACAAAGATGTTGAACAAGACTTGTCCCAACACTGACCCCTGAGGGACTCCACTTGTCACTGGCCTCCACTTGGACATGGACCCATTGACAGCCACCCTTTGGGTGTGGCCATCAAGCCAGTTCTCTATCCACTGAATTGTCCATCCATCAAACCCAGACTTTACCAGCTTGGAGACCAAGATGTCATGTGGAACAGTGTCAAAGGCCTTGCTCAGGTCCACGTAAATGATGTCATTTGCTCGGCCTTCATCTATTAATGTTGTGGTCTTGTCAGAGAAGGCCACCAGGTTTGTCAAACAGGATTTGCCCTTGGTGAAGCTGTGCTGATTGTACAAAATCACCTCTTTGTTATTCTTCAGCAATGAGGAATTGAGTGCATTGTCAGCAAGTCTGTAGATGACACCAAGCTGTGCGGTGTGGTCAACATGCTGGAGGGAAGGGATACTATCCAGAGAGACAGGCTTGAGAAGTGGCCCATACCAGCCTCTTGATGTTGAACAAGGTCAAGGGCAAGGTCCTGCACCTGGGTTAGGGCAATGCCAAGAACAAACATAGTCTGCATCAGGAGTGGCTTGAGAGCAGGTTTGAGGAGAAAGACTTGAGGCTACTGCTTGATGAAATACTCAACATGAGCCAGAAATGTGTTCTTGCAGCCCAGAAGACCAACCATGTCCTGGGCTGTATCAAAAGAAGTGTGACTAGCAGGACCAGTATGATTTTTCTTCCCCTCTGCTCTACCCTCATGAGCCAACTTCTGAAGTACTGCATCCAGTACTGCTGAAACCAGAGCAGGACAGCAAAGATAATAAGAGGGATGGAGAACGTCCCCTGCAGGGACAGGCTGCAAGAATTACAGAATCACAGAATTGTCAAGGTTGGAAGGGACCTCAAGGATCATCTAGTTCCAACCCCCCTGCCATGGGCAAGAACACCTCACACTAGATCAGGTTGCTCAGAGCAACATC
This sequence comes from Indicator indicator, assembly GCF_027791375.1. Classification (NCBI taxonomy): domain Eukaryota; kingdom Metazoa; phylum Chordata; class Aves; order Piciformes; family Indicatoridae; genus Indicator; species Indicator indicator. The sequence goes on along the minus strand of NC_072053.1, from coordinate 52,576,475 downwards.
CAGCCTGACCTTAAAAACATCCAGGGATAGTGCTTCCACCATGTCTTTGGGCAACCTGTTCCAGTGTCCCACTACCCTCATGGTGAAGAACTAATCTAAATCTACATTCCTCTGTCTTGGATCCATTCTCCCTAATACTATCATTGCCTGACACCCTAAAAAAAACCCTCACCGGCTTTCTTGTAGGCCCCTTTCAGATACTGGAAGGCCACAGTAAGGTCTCCTTGGAGCCTTCTCTTCTCCAGACTGAACAACCCCAACTCTCTCAGCCTGTCTCTAGAGGAGAGGTGCTCCAGCCCTCTAATCATCCTTGTGGTCCTTCTCTGGACACGCTCCAGCACCTCCAGATCCTTCCTATAATAGGGGCTCCAGAACTGGACGCAGTACTCCAGGTGGAGTCTCATCAGAGTGGAGTAGACGGGGAGAATCACCTCCCTTGCCCTGCTGGCTATGCTTCTCTTGATGCAGCCCAGGATGTGATTGGCTTTCTGGGCTGTGCAAGTGCATACTGGTGGCTCATATTGAGCTTCTTATCCACCAGCACCCCCAAGGCCTTTTCCTGAGGGCTGCTCTCAAGCCAGTTGCTGCCCAGCCTGTATCACTGCCTGCAGTTGCCCCAATGCAGTACCTTGCACTTGGTCTTGTTGGACTTCATGAGGTTGGCAAGGGCCCACCTCTCCAGCCTGTCAAGGTCCCTCTTGATGGCATCCCTTCCCTCCAGTGTATCTGCTACACCACGCATCTTGGTGTCATCAGCAAAGTTGCTGAGGATGCACTCAATGCCACTGTTCATATTGCCAATGAAAATGTTAAACAAGACCAGTCCCAGTACTGATCCTTGAGGGACTCCACTTGTCACAGGCACTCCACTTGGACATACACCCATTGACAGCCACTCTTTGGGTGCAGCTGTCAAGGCAGTTCTTTATCCACTGAGTGCTTCATTCATCAAACCCAGATTTTGGACACCAGGATATCATGTGGGACAGTGTCAAAGGCTTTGCTCAGGTCCAGGTAAATGACATTGGTTGCTCCCGTCTTGTCTATTGATCCTGTGACCTTGTCATAGAATGTCACCAGGTTTGTCAGGCACTATTTGCCCTTGGTGAAGCCATGTCGATTGTATCCAAACACCTCTTCATTATTCTTCTGCCTCAGCAGTGCCTCCAGGAGGATCTGCTCCATGATCTTACCAGGCACAGAGGTGAGACTGACTGGCCTATAGTTCCCTGGTTCTTCCTTCTTACCCTTTTTGAAAATGGGAGTTATATTTCCCTTTTTCCAGTTGGTGGGGACTTCCCCAGACTGCCAGGACTTTTGGAATATAACAGAGAGTGGTTTAGCAACCTCATCTGCCAGTTCCCTCAGCACCCTTGGGTATATCTCATTGGTCCCATGGACTTGAACACTTTCAGGTTCTTCAGATGATCAGAAACCTGATCTTCACTCACAATGGGCAGTTCCTTCCTGAGTCCCTGCCATTATCTTCCTTTATTCTGGGAGTGTGGCTGGAGCCCTTGCCAGTGAAGACTGAGGTAGTCATTGAGAACCTCAGCCATCTGCATGTCACTTGTCACCAGTTCACCTATTTCCTTTCTGAGGGGGCCCACATCTTCCCTAGTAATTTTTTTACCATTAATATACCTATAGAAACTTCTACTCTTCCCCTTGACCTTCCTGACTAGATCTAATTCTAACTGAGCTTTAGCTTTTCTAACCAGGTCTCTTGCTGCTCAGGCAGCTTCCTCACATGTCCCCAATTCTAGCTGTCCTTTCTTCCACTTCTTGTAGAGTTCTTTTTTGTGTGACAGTGTGTCCAGGAGCTCCTTGCTCATCCAGGCATGTCTCCTAACATTTTTTCCGGCTTTTCTCTTTGTGGGTATACTTTGCTCCTGGGCACAGAGAAGGTGATCCTTGAACGCTGACCAGCTGTCCTGGGCTCCTCTTCCCTCTCGGGCTTAGTCCCTTGATATTTTGGCCAGCAGATCCCTGAAGTGATCAAAGTCTGCATGCCTAAAGTCCAGGGATGTAAGCTTGGGATACATCCCCTTAGTTGCCCTGAGGATCTTAAATTCTATTTCTTCATGGTCACTGCAGCCAAGGTTATCCCTGAGCCTCACCTTGGTCACCAACCCTTCTCTATTGGTGAGAACAAGTTTGAGCATAACATCTCTTCTCATTGGTTCCTCTACCATTTGGAGGTGGAAGTTGTAGTCTATGCATTCCAGGAACATCCTGGAATGCTGGTACCTGGCTGTGTTGTCCCTCCAGTAGATGTCAGGGTGGTCAAAATTGCCCATGAGGATCAGGGCTTGTGAATGCCAAGCCACTTCTGTTTGCCTGTGGAGGGCCTCATCTGCTTGGTTCTGCTGGTCACGTCACCTGTAGCAGACCCCTACAGTGACATCACTTTCCCCTGTCTTCCCTTTAATCTTCATCCATATGCTCTCAACCAGATCTTCATCCTTCCCCAGGTGGAGCTCCACTGATTCCAGCTGGTCACTGATATAGAGAGCAACACCTCCTCCCTTTCTACCCTGCCTGTCCTTCCTAAAGAGCTTGTAGCCATCTATCCCTACATTCCAGTCATGGGAATCATCCCACCAAGTTTCAGTAATAGCAACAATATCATAGCATCCTAGTAGCGCAGTGGGCCTTCATTTCTCCTGTTTATTGCCCAAGCTGCATGCATTAGCATAGAGACACTTCAGCTGGGCTGGCCGTGTCATCCTGTTAGGTGGATCCCCCTTTATTCCCTCAGGGTGTCCCAGTACTTCATCCTTGGCTTGCCTCAGGGCAAGAAGTTGAGAGGCCTTGCTAGCACTCCATCCCTCTTCCTCTGCTGACCTGCCCCAATGTTTGTCACAGGCAAGCATGAGATTAACAACCCCTTACCCCTTCACATCTAGTTTAAAGCCCTATCAATGAGCCCTGCTAACTTCTGCCCTAGAATCCTTTTCCCCTTCTGGGGCATTGGTTGCTTGCAGCTCTGGTGCCCTGTAAACTGAGCTGTGATCATAAAATCCAAACCCCTGTCACTAACACCAGTCCCGGAGCCATGAATTGATCTGTTGGCTCTTTCTAAATGTTCCCTCGTACATCACTGATGTCAGAGGGATGGAGCAGAACACAACTTGAGCTCCTGGTCCCTTTAGCAGTTGCCCCAAGGTCCTGAAGTCTCTTAATTGATTGTGAGCCTCTCACTGCTGCATCATCACTACCTACCTGAAACACCAGCAGTGTGTAATATTCTGAAAGACTCACAAGGTTGGGAAGTTTACTTATGACATCCTTTACCCAGGCACCTCTCTATGAAGTGGGTTCAATCTGCATATCAGGCCCTCCACTCCCCTCAGCAGGGAGTCACCTACAACAATGACCCTTCCATTTTTCTTTTCATGGTCAGTTTTTATGGCTGGCCTGAGGCGGGTTGGCCTTGGTGGCATTTCTGGCCTTTGTGGCACTTCCTGAACCCTCGTCCTTGCTCACAACCAGTTCATCCTCCAGACCCTCATACCTGTTCTGCAAGGGCATTCTGGGTGGTGCACCTCTTAAACGAGCACATTTGCTCCACTTTGTTCCTATTGACCCTGCACATGTGAGTTACTGCAGGAAGGCTGGGGGGAATACTCTGCTCCACTAAGAGTTGACTCCTGTATTCGCAAAGATCAGTTTGTGAAAGTTACCAATTTCTCTCTCACTCTCCTGATGCTTCTTAACCTACTCACCTCTTCCCTGAGCTCCATCACTGCAGCCTGGAGCTGTGCCAACCAGCTGAGCAGGTCAAAAAATCTGTTCACACTTCACACACCCATAGTCAGTGTTGCCCTGTGTTGCCTGTGGACTGGATGCCAATATCCATTTTGGTGGCTGCAGAGAGCACAGTCTTCCTCCTCTCAGTAGCCACCATCACGCCTTCAGTAAAACTAAAGCACCTTATGTCTTGCCCACACGCCATGTTTGTGCCAACTACTGAGCTAATTCAGAAGGAGCCCCTGGGATACACTCAGTCAGTATTTGCTTTCCCTGTGCCTGTTAGCCTTCCTGTACCAATGGCCAGGTGCTCCCAGCTGTCTGACCATGCCCCTTCGTTCTCACACTCCATTTGCTGGGTTCCGATGAGCAGGAAAATTAGTTGCCTTGCAGCTCGCAGTCATCCTTGCATTTCTGTGGTAGAGTTTCATAGCTTACACACTCTGCCTGACTAATGGTCGTCACCTGTGTGATGATTTGAAACTGTCTTTTTAATTTTTCCTTGCAAAGTTCAGAACAGAGAAAGTGAAAGAATGTAAATAAGTCACTATTGGGTGTAAGAAAGCAAAATAACGATTGTTCTAAACACTTCCATTGGATAGATAGAAATGTTTAAGAACTATTACCCAAAACAAAGTAGGCATTCTGCACATTCTGCGTTCTGCAGTGGGGGCAGTTGCTGGGCTGTCTGGCTGCTGTTTCTTCTTCTCTTCTGGCTGAAGATAACACACTGACCTTGGCAGCTAAGTTAACAACTTTCTGTTTAACTAACTCTGCTTCTCTGTCCAGGGGGGTCTGGGGGAAGCTCCTGGGAGAGAGAGAGGCCCCTTTGGGAAGGTCCCCTTGGGGGGAAGCAAAGGGAGATCAATTGTGCTTTTCTGTTGATTGTATATATTTGTGAATGTTGTGAATTTTGTATATTTGTACATATTCATTGCATTTCATTGTAGATTTTAGACTCTGCTTGTAAATACAGCTTTTGATTTGCTTCCAGACTGAGCTAGCCTGGTTATTGTTGGTGGGGAGGGAATTTCAGCTCACACCGACCTGTCTGTAGATTTTCCTTAAGATGGCATTTATTGATTGTAGAAATAGAGGAAAACATTTTTTAAATTTTGTTATATTGTATTGTTTCCAGAAGGCTTCAGCTTCTATAGAACTTTCAGCTTCTTAAAACAGCTTTTGTCTTTCAGTCAGGTGATTTTTTGTTATTCCTCATGTCTTGTTGTGTTTAGTCCTCTAGACCCCAAATCTTCCATGAAACACATCCTCTGTATTCTGATCTCTTCATGCTGGACCTACTTAGGACTTTCTGCTTCTACCATGTGTTTGCTGGAGCTAAATTATTTAATGTCTGGGCTCTACTGGCTAAGAATTTGCTCTAGATTTGTCTCAAGGCAACTGGGAAAGGAAGGGAAGGGAAGGTAAGGGAAAGGGAAAGGTATCATATGAGATACCATTCCTCACTGATAGAAATGGGTGGAAGAACATTAAAGACTCAAGCTTTTGTAAGGACAGCAGCTTGCTCAACTGAACCGAAAACCTGCCAATTTTTCTTTATGAATTTAACCTTTCTTTATTCTGTGAAAATTTCTTAAGTATGTAAGCAATACACGCTTTCACTGTTCAGAAAGTGAGTCAGCTTTTAGTCTGCCATCCCCTTCAGAGGTATCCATGGCTATATTATTCCAAGGCAGAGTGACAAAACGTTTAGGTTTTGAGTAAAGGGGATGTGTGGATGCATTTGGGTCAAGTGGAAATGAGTGTCAATTGCTCTCTGCAACAGAGAAAGACATTCATTGTCTATCTCCTCTATAGCTTTAAAGTTGCCAAGGGGATTTTTCAGCTTTGGTAGTAAATGAAGAACTGTCATCAGAAAAAAAAAAAAGTTAAAATGCATTGGGTTTTTTTCCCACTTTTTTCCTAGAATAACTTGTCTGTGAATGTAAAAACAAGTGTCAAGACAAGGACTGGGGACAAAACGTCTTTTATTCTTTCAGTATGCTAGCATCACGCATGCTAATTTATTTAGTGGTGATGACATATATCATCTGCCTCATGGAAATAAATTAGAATGCTTACTAGACTGATAATTGAAAGAATATTTGGTATCTTAAAAACTGAGTTTAGATGCCTAAATAATTTGGGTGAAACATGCATTCTCAGAATACTTTTTATGTTGCCTTTCTAAAGTACATGAGTTTTTTCTTGTTTGATTGATATCACACAACAGGCTAAAGTGATAAACTATGAATTAATTTCAGAGGAAGAGCTGATGAATTAATGAGCATAATATTTTAAGTAAATGACTTTGGCATACACTTTCAAATGGTGCTTCACAATATTGTGGAAATTTTTATTAAATTAATATAACCTCTATCTTAAATATGAATATTGTTGGTTTCTGTTTATATCGAAAACTGACTTCTAATGAGATTCCTGAGATAAAATAGCACAAGATTAGCAGTGAATGTGCATCACTCAGAGCAAATAAATTAAACCTTAAAAATGGGCAACTGTTCTGGCAAAGAGACCTGTTGCAGTTAGATATCATTAAGACTTTATGCTGGGTTAGGGCTTTACCTGTGGAACAATTTTTACTTTTATAGACCAGCCCTTTAACCACTTATATTCCTGATGCTAAAATGTTGTGATTAGCTTTTAAAATGAAATACATTTGCTCACAAAGGATTTTTACTAGAAGTGGAACACATTGCGGATGAACATTGTTCTCTTATCCTTTAAACATGACCGAGACCAACTCCAGCATCTCTGGAGTACTGTTGAGCTGAATGTTCTTTTCTCTTCCTGATTTTTATAAAATAAGTTCAGGTGGCTCTTTGCTGGTAGAATGTCATGACTTTTCCTATACTTTGTCTAAGCTACTGATCCCACATAACTTCCTATTTATAAGCACAGTGTTTAGATTATTTTTTAAAAATCATAATTTTATACAAATTTGGAATGGTAAGGCTGTAGAAATAAAAATCATTACATTTTCCCCTCTATCAGTATTGTGTAGCTCATTTCAGGCTGAAAAGCACTACTGCTGTTAGACAAACCAAAATATAACACAACAGGAAGCAAACTTATATTTGTACTGTTGTGGGCTTGCTACACGGTATGGTGAAGGCATGGCAGATCAGAAAAGCATGGCCTAGATGTGTATGCTGGAGGCAGGTGATGCTAACAGCATCTATCCCACCTTTTCTGCTTCTGCTTCTTACTGCCTGTCTTGCTTCTACATACAGCTTCTCTAGTCAGTCACCATGCCTATTTCAAGCTATTCAAGCTAGAACCCTGTTTCACCAGAGTTTTTCCATTACAAAAAAATTGCTCTCTGAGATAAAAGTAAGATGGAAGTCATATTTCAGATTATTTTTAAGGCACTGACACTAAGTTTCTTTGAATGTATTTTGTACTTAACTATAACTAGATACTACCAAATCTGAATTCTGTGATCATGAATTATTAAAATGGATCATTTGCTATCAGAGATTTTAGTTTTCATTCTGGTGTTAGGGTAAGGAGTGTCTGTTTTCAAAATACCTAAAAATTTTCCAAACTATTAGTGTCATTTTAACAAGGAATGCTAATAAGACTGTGATGATTTCAGTGACCTACAGTCATGCTGATTATCTGTTTCACTATTGTTTGTCCCTAACCAAAGGAAATAAATGCATGTCAGCAGTAATGAAAATTGAAAGTAGGTCAGTCTACAAACCCTCTGCCCCAAAAAACAGAATAGGATATATGTTTTCCAAAGAAAAATGAAAAGTAAATATACAAATGAAAGGCAATTAAGAGTTTTATAATATTAGCTAGAATGATTAGCAAAGAATTATTAAATTATCTCTTCCTTCAGTGCTGTTTAACTTACACTCTGGGCAACAGGAGACACTACAAATAAATTACTTTTATTTTCCTTGAAAGAATTTGAACACAATACTAGAGTTTAGTTAACAGACTCCTAAATTCTCTTTTCATTTCAGTGGATTTGGTGAGTAAATATGAGCAGTTAAGACAGGAATAGAAAATGTTGCAGCAAAATTTGAAAGAAGTTACATACCTAGGGAGGAAGAACCTTGTGTTTAGTTAGGCAAATATTTTGCTTTTGATGTAGAGGGTTTAATCTCAGCTGAAAGATGGAAAATGTACGTAATGTCATCTTAAGGTAACTGGATATTTGCTGTAAATTATGCAAATACATTTTAAAGCATGTTCCACTGGTATGTATGTCTGAGGGAATGGATTCTGGCAGCAAAACTTGTACTTTGTACATTTGTGGTCCTGATTTTAACTCCTCTAAGTGGCTCCTTTTTCTGTGGATGTGGTCGATGAATATTCAATACTTTTCAATTGAAATGAATAAGTTTAAGATGGTAATGTGAATTTACACATGTGATATCACTTTAGCCTTGATCCTCACAAGAGGCACACAGGGCAGTAATTTCTCAGTGAAGGTTTATTCATCAGCACCTAATCGAGGGTTTAGCCATTTTCATTGTTCTGTCCCAGAAAAGGTTTCTCAATCTCTTCATGCCCCTGTAGGCTACTCATCTGACTTCCCACACTCACAGGAGCTCTGCTGTAACTGTGCTGGTGTAAACTCTGATTATTTTAGCTGTACGTTTTCAGAGCTCCATTCTCAAGCACAAGTTTTCTGTATCAGAACTGAAGGGGAAGGGTAAAGCCTTGCAGCTTTCTCTGGGTAAATAAATGAATGACAAGTACATGAGAAGGCTGATACTGTCTGTAGGTCTAGCTGGGATGAGATTATGAAGTTAACTGTTTTCATAATCACCCATCTGGAGCTGTGCCTTGCACTTGTGCTTAAAACGTTGTTGATAAGACACCAGTCCTTTGGCTACCGTTGAACAACAACATGCCTTTCTCGCTCTCTGCCCCTTCCTGCCTCAAAGACTAGTAGGTTGGGGGTGAGCAAGCATTTAGGAAGGGATAGTTTACTCCAGCTGGTGAAAAGGATTGAATGCAGGTCTTGGTGGTATTTTAGAACTTAAATGATTCTATGTTGTCAAGCATTGGAAGAAGCTGCCGAGGGAAGTAATTGAGTTATCATCTGTGGAGGTATTTAAAAGTCATGTAGGTGTGGTGCTAGGGATGTGGTTTAGCACTGAGCTTGGCAATGTTCTATTTATTGTTGAATCTGGTGATCATAAAGGTCTTTTACAATCTAAATGATTCTATGATTCTATGATGTCATGCCTGGAAATAAAAGCTCAAGGAAAGGAGAGGAAGGAGGGACAATCATGCTAAACATTTGCCTTCCTGAGTAGCTGTTAGGCAGTGGTTGAACTGTCCATGGGAAGTGGTGAATTGTTTTGCTTGTGTGCAGTGCTCTTTCTTTACTCGTTAAACTGTCTTAATCTTGATCCATGAGCCTTTTCACCTTCCTCTTTTCACTGTGGGGTTGATAGAACATTGGAACAGGCTGCCCAAAGGGGTTGTGCAGTCTCCCTCTCTGGAGATATTCAAAACTCTCCTGGACGCATTCCTGTGTGATCTACTCTAGGCAATCCTGCTGTGGCAGGGGGGTTGGTCTAGATGATCTTTCGAGGTCCCTTCCAACCCCTAACATTCTGTGATTCTGTGATTCTGTGATTCCTTCTATTTACCTCTGCAACCCAAGGAGAAGGGTGTATGAGTGGTTGAATGGGTATTTGGTTGCTGGCTGGGGACAGTTCATCATGGTCCTTTGTGACAGCCAACATGTGGCTCAAGGAAATACAAGAAAATGGCAGCAATTGAGACAGCTAACTTGAAATGGACATCACTGTAATGTAGGACACTTAAGAGTCATAGAATCATCAAATGGTCTAGGTTGGAAGGAACCTCCAAAAGTCATTTAGTCCAACACCCTCTGCAGTAAGCAGAGGAATCCTCAACTAGATCAGGTTGCCTAGAGCCCTGTTGATCTTGACTTGATCTGATATCTCCAGGGATGGGGCCCCAACCACCTCCCTGGGCAAACTGTTTCAGTGTTCCACTAACCTCATGGTAAAGAACCTGTTCCTAACATCTAATCTAAATCTGCTCTTCTCTAGTTTGAAGCCATTGCCCTTTATCCTATCCCCTCAGGCCTTTGTAAACAGTCTCTCTCCATCCTTCTTGTAGGCCTCCCTTCAGGTACTGGAAGGATGCTATTGGGTCTCTCTAGAGCCTTCTTCAGGCTGAACAGCCCCAGCTCCCTTCAACCAGTTCACAATCCATCTCACTACCAGATCATTGAGACCACACTGCCTCAGTTTGATTGCAAGAATGCTGTGGGAGATGGTGTCAAATGCTTTACTGAAATCAACCACATCCACTGCTCTACCATGGTCTATCCACCTGGTTACGTTCTCATAAAAGGCTACCAAGTTGGTCAAACATGTCTTCCCTTTGCTAAAGCCATGCTGACTGCCCCAATGACCCTCTTGTCCTTGATATGCCTATGGATAGCACCGAGGATAAGTTGCTCCATCACCTTTCCAGGGACGGAAGTGAGGCTGGCCAATCTATAGTTACCTGGGTCCTCCTTCATACCCTTTTTGAATATTGGAGTGATATTTGCCTTACTCCAGTCCCCAGGCACCTCTCCTGTCTGCCATGACTGTGGTGGTTTTAAGGCTGTGCCTTTAATTTTTTCTTCACAAAGTTCAAGCAGAAAGGTGAAAGAATGTAAATAAATCACTATTGGGTGTAAGAAAGAGAAATAATGACTATTCTAAACTATACCATTGGAGGGAATAGTCTCTGAAGTGTCAGTTCCCAAAACAAAGACTGGGGAGTTCTCTCGGCAATGCTGGCAGAGTGCTCTCTGCTCTTCTGGCTTCTCTTTGGCATTTGACCTTGGCTAAGTTTTCTAACATAGTTCTTTTTCTCCTTTTTTTTTCCTCCCCTTTACCTGCTAGCTCTGGGAAGGGGATGGGGGAAAGAGGCAGAGCCCCTCTAGGTCCAGGAGACTTTGTTGTGTTTTTCTGTTAATTGTACATATCTGTAAATGTTGTGAATAGTGTATATTTGTACATAGTCATTGCATTTCATTATCAGTTGTAGTTTTGCTTGTAAATACAACCTTATTCTCTTCCAAACTGAGTTAGCCTTGTTCTTGTTAGTGTGGGAGGGATTTTTCTTAACCCATCACATCACACGTTCATTTTGGTGCTTTCCAACATGGGGCAATTGCTTGTTTGATTTATTTCTGCTCAGATTAGGAAGCAAAATGAAGCTGCTTTGGATCCTGTGGCATGTTACATATTCTGTTCTGACTGTGGGTAATTTATAGATGGGCTGTTTCCACCATGATAGATAAAATTGTAAGATATGTGGCATATAAACTCTTTCTTTGGTTTAAGGACAAGTTACATAAAGTTGTTGGGTATTGTCTTGGTTTTATTGGAATAGGGAGTTCTGGTAACTCAACTGTAAATCTGCCATCAGAAGCATATGAATTCACTATTCCTATTGCAGAAGGTTATGTGAATAATGGAACCCTAAAATGGTTTATATGCTATGCTTGTATCTGGTGTTTGCAGTAGTAATCATATGCCTGTTGATAGCACTCTATTGAGAGAGGCATGGAACTACTTATTCTAGCAGCCTACAGAGATGCAAAAGAAGACACGGAAAAGGTCAGATAGAGCCTAAGGCGGATATAGACTCAGATTACAGCATACAGGAGCTGACAATCAAATGCAGACAGGCGAAAGCTGACGGGAGAGTGCCTCTGAATGCTGACAGCAGTGGCAGTTTTGTCTCTGAGCCACTAGCTGAAGGAAGTCTGCCAAGACCTAAGATGACTACCGTGGTTACAGACAGCTGCCATTAAAGCGGCACAGTGTCTTCCTCCCTTTGCTGCTGAAATGGAAGCAGCAGTGGCTACAGTCTCAAAGAGTACCTGCTGTCTCTTCACAGAAACTCTTTGTTTCTGCAGATTCTGCTGTGAATTTGAAAGCTAAGCCAAAGAAATTAATTGCTGCTTTGACCAGAAAGCGCAAGGGAGCCACAGAAGGGGGTGTAGAGGCTGCAGGAGGAGGTGCAGATGGTGCAGAAGGAGGTCAGGATCCTTCTGTTCAGGGATCCCCTGATAAGAAAAATCCTTCTGATGAGGAAGAGGTTAGCCTTAAAAGTCTGGCAGACTTCATGAGACCACCCATGGATGGTGGAGATGTAGGACAGGATATGAGCCCTGATAAATTAGGAACTGCTGAAGGTGCCTCTGAAATCCAGGAAATTGCACAGAGGCTTGCAGTAGGAGCATGGGGACAGCAACTTCAGGAAGAGGATGATGATGATGAGGGTGATATACAGTCAGCTAATGCACCCAGAGAGGAAATTAGGCATGTAAGGAAAGATTACATCACAGGAGACATTGAGCCAACCCTGAGTTGGCTAGGAAGGTGTTTTGATATGGGAGCTACTGCTTTGGTGGTAGGTGACAAGTCAGCGTCCCAGCTTGGAACACTCACAAAAGATAGACAGGCATCCTGGAAGGTGCCTTGGTAAGGTTTCTCTGTGGGCACATCTCCTATTGGCAGTCCTTATAAGTTACCCTACCCTAGATGTGATCTACCATGGAACCCTAAGCCTTGGAACAGAATGGATGAGGGAATTAAGCATCTGAGAGAGTTTGCAGAGTTTTGTACAGATAAGACATCACGCCCAAAAGGAGAATCCATGAGAAATCTAAGCTGCAAGAACCCTAAGAACCCTGAGAGCCCTGAGTCACCCGAGTGTCCCTGTTCCTTTCTTCACTCCATCTGCAAAGAAACAAATTGTTTTCTGTTTTTCCTGTGATTTGAACTTCTGAATCATCTACATCTGAGATAGCCAGAATGGACTATGAAATTTATTCAGTCATTGTGGTAGATATTGTTTTAGATGATATGGAACCAATGGAATTGTTTAGAAGGAGTGGATTGTGGTGGCCTTTAATTTTTCTTCACAAAGTTCAAGCAGAAATGTGAAAGAATGTAAATAAATCACTATTGGGTGTAAGAAAGAGAAATAATGATTATTCTAAACACTTCCATTGGAGAGAATGCTCTCTGAAGAGTCAGTTCCCAAAACAAAGATTGGGGAATTCTCTCAGCAATGTAACAGAGTGCTCTCTGTTCTTGTCTTCTGGCTTCTGCTTCAGCATTTGACCTTGGCTAAGTTCTCTAACATAATTCTTTTTGCTCCTTTTTTTTCTCCTTCTTTGCCTGCTAGCTCTGGGAAAGAGAGGAGGGAAAGAGGCAGGGCTCCTCTGGGTCCAGGAGACTTTGTTGTGTTTTTCTGTTAACTGTACATATCTGTAAATGTTGCGAATAGTGTATATTTGTACATAGTCATGCATTTCATCATAAATTGTAGTTTTGTTTGTAAACACAGCCTCATTCTCTTCCAAACTGAGTTAGCCTGGTCATTGGCCAGCCACAGGAAAGCCTCAGTAACCGCTAGCTGAGCTTTGCTTTAATTTGGGTTGCTTTGGGTGCTTCCTGTTTTTGTTTTGGGGCTTTCTGAGGGCAGAAGGACCCCAAAGAGACAAGCAGGACTGGCAGGGACTGTTCTCCAGTGCACCTACTTGGGAAGGTGATGTGGCTGCGGGGTGTTGCCTGGGAACTGCACGAATTTAAGCAGCAATCAGCACGAGACTGACATTTCAATGCAGGGGCATCTGTGTGAAAGCTAGCCTTCTCTCCAGAATGTGGCAAGTGGGGTGTGAGGGGTAAAAAAACAGTCAGTTGAAGGTGAGGATGGCAGAGACAATCCATGTATTAGGTGTGAGCAGATCAGTGGTCTGCTTAACCTAGTGGCTGAACCAAAGGATGAAGTAGAAAGACTAAAGACCATAAGGGAATGTGAAAGGGAGTTAGATTTGTGGTACCAGGCTCTGCACACCCCCTTAGCAGAGGGAAGTGACCCAAGAAACAGGGGGGGAATGGATAAAGGTGCCTGTCAGAAGGGGCAAGGTAAACCCCTTCCAGCCCCCCTCACTTCCTCAGGTGCCCTTTCATAACAGATATGGGGTACTAGAGGTCAAGGGTGAGGTGATTTTGGAAGCAGAAGTAACATCATCTGGGGAGCTGACTAAAGCAACTCAGTCCCCCCCTCACATCAGAACCTGTACTCCCCAAAAAAAGAGGAGGATAATTGTTATTGATGATTCCCTTCTGAAAGGAATGGAGGGCCCCATATGTCTGCTGGACCCTTCGCACAGGGTAGTCTGCTGTGTCCCTGGGGCCTGGGTCAGGGATGTTACCAGAAGTCTGCCTAATGTAGTACAGCCCTCTGATTACTATCCCTTGCTAGTTATGCAGGTGGGAAGTGATGAGGCTGATACCAGAAGTCTTAAAGTAACCAAAAGGGACTTCAAGGCACTGGGAAAAGTAGTAGAGGGATCAGGGGCACAGGTAATTTTTTCATCTATACCCTTAGTTGCAGGTAATAATGCTGAAAGGAACAGGAAATCACACCTGATTAATAAGTGGCTCAGAGGCTGGTTCCACCAACAAAATTTTGGGTTCTTTGATCTCAGGGAACTTTATATGGCTCTGGGTCTGCTAGTGACAGATGGGGTATATCTGTCTCAGAGGGGGAGAAAGATCCTGGCACAAGAGCTGTCAGGCTTGTTGAAAGGGATTTAAACTAGGCTTGAATGGGGAGGGGGTTAAACACAACATTACTAGAGATGAACCAAAGGAGGCTGAGGGTGGTAAGCCAGAGACAGGGGCAAAACCAGCAGCCCAGCTGACGTGTATGTGCACTAATGCACACAGTATGGGTAATAAACAAGAGGAGCTGGAAGCCTTGGTGCAAGAGGAAAACTATGATGTTGTAGCCATCACAGAAACGTGGTGGGATGGTTCTCACAACTGGAGCACTGTAATCAATGGCTACAGACTCTTCAGGAGAGACAGGAGAGACAGAAGGGGCAGAGGAGTGGCCCTGTATATTAGGGAGGCTCTGGACATCATGGAAGTAGAGCCTAAGGATAATCAGGTTGAGTCCTTATGGGTAAGAATTAGGGGGAAGCTCACAAGGATGACATCCTGGTTGGAGTCTGTTATATACCACCCAACCACGAAGAAGAATTTGATTTATTATTCTTCAAGCAGCTGGAGGCTGCCACAAGATAACTTCCCCTTGTTCTTGTAGGCACATTTAAGGTGCCAGACATTGGCTGGGAACTTATCACTGCAGAGAAGAGGTAGTCTAGAAGGTTCCTGGAGTGTATGGAGGATAGCTTCTTATCCCAGCTGTTATGTGAGTCTACCAGGAGTACAGCCCTGCTTGACTGTTTACAAATATAAAAGGGCTGGTGGGAGAGGTGATGGTGGGAGGCTGCCTGGGGCCCAGTGACCATAAATAATTGAGTTTTCAATGTACAGTGAAACCAGGAGGGGCATCAACAAAACCTCCACACTGGATATCTGAAGGGCAGACTTTGGTTTATTTAAGGAACTAACTTGTAACGTTCCTTGGGAAACAGCCCTTAAAAAGAAAGGGATCCAGGCAGGCTGGACATACTTCAAGAACGAACTATTGACAGTGCAGGAACAGGTTGTGCCCATGTGCCAGAAGAGGAGCCGACAAGGAAGACAGCTGGACTGGATGGGCAAGGAGCTTCTAAAGGAATTAAGGGGAAAAAAGAGGGTGTATCACCTTTGGAAAAAAAGGGGAGGTATCCCAGGACGAGTTTAAGGACATTGCTAGGTCATGTGGGAAAAAAATTAGAGAGGCAAAAGCCCATTAAAAATTAGACTGGCCACTGCTATAAAGGAGAATAAAAAATATTTCTATTAATATATTAATGGCAAAAGAAGAGGCAAGGACAATCTCCACTCCTTATTGGATGTGGAGGGGAATAGAATAACAAAAGATGAGGAAAAGACAGAGGTACTTAACACCTTCTTTGCCTCAATCTTCAATAGTAGGACAGGTTGTCTTCAGGACAGCTGGCCTCCTGAACTGGCAGATGGAACCAGGGAGCAGTGTAGTCCCCCTGTAATCAAGGAGGAAGTGGTAAGGGACCTGCTGAGCCACTTAGATCCTCCCAAGTCCATGGGATCAGATGGGATCCATCCTAGGGTGCTGAGAGAACTGGCAGGTGAGCTAGCCAAGCCTCTCTCCATCATTTATCAGCAGTACTGGTTCACTGGAGAGGTCCCTGAAGACTGGAATCTGGCCAATGTGATGTCGTCTATCCTGGTACAGCCATGACATGGCCCAGTATAAACCCAGACAGGCCTTAAGATGTCTAGACAAGGTCCCTTTCTCTCCCCTCCTTCCTGCAGAAAGACAGGGCAAAGCAGGAAAAAGAACAAAGGGGACAGGACTCCTGCCTGTCTGGTAAACAAGTTGTTTATCTGGAATAAGAGCATGTAAGCTGACCACTGCTCCCCCAGAAACAAGGCCTTTGTTTCTGTCTTTTATGGTTATAGCCTGGCAGAATGCCTTTCCATTGGGCAGCAACATGTTAGCTTTAGTGCCCCATTGGACCAATTGATCACTGACCAGGTATATATATAGGTTGACCTGGCCTTTGCCTTGCTTCAGCCTTGCTTCAAACCTTGCTTTGCCTTGCGTTAAGCCTTGTTTTCAAGCCTACTTGGACCCGTCTCAGAGAAGCTGCTTCAAGGTGCCCTGCCCTGCCTTGAGTGCCTGGTTCAGAGCTTGAGATATAGCCATGAGCCTGTTATGAAGTGTAAATTCTCGCCGGAAATAAGCGGCAGAGATATTTATAAAGGTTTAATAAATATTTATTAACACTATATTACAAATGATATACCATTTGTATTTAAAGGTTCTAGTATTCAGTCAGAAAGAATCAACTCTGCAGAATGTATATACACAGGCACTTTGAATAGTTTGAGGAAGTCTATATGTTTAGAAAGTGAAACTAGATTGGAGTGAGGTAGAGAGAGAGAGCAGGGGGGGTGAGTGCTTGTCGGGAATCAGCAAGCCCACAAACAGGCAGTTTGCATAAACTGCCCCAGAAACTCTGTGAAGAAATGTTCAGTTTACTCACTACCTGAAGAAATTTGTTGAGGTTCTTGATACTGTTTGATAGTCCTGGAAATCGTAGCATGGCTGTATTGCAATAATGTGATACAAATGGCGCCGGCCATGTGGTGCTGTGCCGCATGGTAGGGCTTCTCTCAGAACAAAGGGTCCTGGAAGATTACCGGTGATTCCCGGAGGCTTTGCAAGTCAGTTTGTGGGGTGCGCTGTGTAAACAAGCTTGCCACTCCAGGGGAAAACACTTGTCAATGCGGCCGCAGGATACGGCCAAAAGCAGCTCCTCTGCGAAGCTGGAGCGACCCTTTCTGTGATCTTACAGAGATCGGCTGGGGAGGGTGCCGGTCCTTTGGCCAGAAGCGGCTATTTGTGGCAATGCACTCAAACGCTGCTGGTTCGAGTCCCAGGCAAGGCGGATCTCTCGGCGGCAGAAGGCACGAGGCGAACACGGGCACGCACACGGGAACAGGCGCGGGTATTAACACGGAGCACCGAACACGGATACCGGGCACAGAACATGGAACATGAGTTTTCCGAAACAACCCCTATTTAACATTTGCTGCACAGACACTGGTCCAGTGAACATGCTTGTTAAACAGAGCAATTGACCAATGAACTGATGTTTCACCAAATATAATGTGAACATAACTTGTGAACAAAGGGCAATGGGCATGTCGTCGGAATGCCATTGTCCCAAATGACCCAGGAGATGGTCTACTCAGACAGAGTGGCACCCAGCCTTCCCCCCAACACTCCAGAGGGGAGAGGGGGTTCCAGCTGAACACGTAGGCCATGTCCCACCACTTTAATGCTATAGCCTTGGGCATAAGCTGCTTTCACCACAGAGCCATACACATGCAAGCCAGAGAAGCCACAAGCCTAGAAGCTGGATCCTCCTAGCCTGCTTCCCCTTGCCACTAGAATCATGCCGTGCCTCAGTTTACCCAGAAACCAAGCAAGCATCTGTTGCGAGAAGCATCATTAACTGCCCACCACCTGCTGAAGCCAGATCAGCCTGGGACCATGCGGTAAACTCTCCTTGCTGGCAATCTGCCATGCCAGAGCCATACTAGAGCACCCCAAAGCTCCATTGTTAACACAACATCCCCTGTGTGGGTAAAACAAGCTGTGAGTAATTAATTCATTGCTCTTTGGGTTTAAAGGTTCTTACCCAGTCTCCCCCTGTTGTAATCGAGCACTATCTGCTCCCAGGAGCATTATCTTTCCAACTTGTTGCCTCCTAATTTACATATAATTGTTTGTATCTTGCCCAGAGACTGTATATTCCCATTGTAAATATATATTCCAATTGCACAATGATCTTATTTAACAAGTTTTGGCAATTTTTATTAATAAAAGGGTACTAAATTTTTATTAATACCCGTTTGCCATATCACTTATGATTATTGTAAGGGCAATTAGTAATCCCCCTTCACAACACCATCCACAAGAAGGGTTGGAAGTAGGAACCAGGAAATTACAGACCTGTCAGCCTGACCTCAGTGCTAGGCAAGGTTATGGTACAGGTCATCTTGAGTGAAGTCACACAGAACCTACAGGATGGTCAAGGGATCAAGCTCAACCAGTATGGATTTAGGAGGGGCAGGTCCTGCCTGACCAACCTGATCTCCTTTTATGATCAGGTTACCTGCCTGGTGAATGCGGGGCAGGCTGTGGATGTAGTCCACCTGGACTTCAGCAAAGCCTTTGACACTGTGTTCCGCAACAAGCTCCTGGCAAAGCTGGCAGCTTATGGCTTGGACGGATTCACTCTGAAATGGGTCAAGAACTGGCTGGAGGGCTGGGCCCAGAGAGTGGTGGTGAATGGTGCCACATCCAGTTGGCGGCCAGTCACTAGTGGTGTCCCCCAGGGATCAGTGCTGGGCCCCATCCTGTTCAATATCTTTATTGATGATCTGGATGAGGGAATTGAGTTCATTGTCAGTAAGTTTGCAGATGACACCAAGTTAGGAGCAGGTGTTGATATGCTGGAGGGTAGGAGGGCCATGCATAAGGACCTTGACAAGTTGGGTGGGTGGGCAGAGGCCAATGGGATGAGATTTAAGAAGGCTAAGTGCAGCGTTCTACACTTTGGCCGCAACAACTCCCTGCAGTGCTACAGGTTGCGGACAGAGTGGCTGGAGAGCAGCTAGACAGAAAGGGACCTGGGAGTGCTGGTTGATAGTAGGCTGAACATGAGCTAGTAGTGTGCCCAGGCATCCAGGAGAACCAATGGCATCCTGGCCTGTATCAGGAATAGCGTAGACAGCAGGTCAAGGGAGGTTATTCTTCCCCTGTACTCAGCACTTGTCAGGCCACACCTTGAGTACTGTGTCCAGTTCTGGGCTCCTCAGTTCAAGAGAGATGTTGAGGTACTGGAACATCTCCAGAGAAGGGCAATGAAGCTGGTGAGGGTTCTGGAACACAAGCCCTGTGAGGAGAGGCTGAGGGAGCTGGGGTTGTTTAGCCTGGAGGAGTGGAGGCTCAGGGATGACCTCATTGCTGTTTACTACTACCTGAGGGGAGGTTGTAGCCAAGTGGGGGGTTGGTCTCTTCTCCTAGTCAACCAGAAGCAGAATGAGAGGATATAGTCTCAAGTTGTGCCAGGGGAGGTATAGGCAAGATATTAGGAGGAAGTTCTTCACAAGAGAGTGATTGCCCATTGAAATGGGCTGCCCAGGGAGGTGGTGGAGTCACTGTCCCTGGAGATGTTCAAGAGAAGACTGGATGAGGCACTTATTGTCATGGTCTAGTTGATTGGATAGGGCTGGGTGATCAGTTGTACTGGATGATCGTGGAAGTCTCTTCCAACTGATTGATTCTGTGATTGTCAGCATGGGAGGGATTTTTCTTAACCCACCACAATGACCTACCAAAGATGAGGGAGAGTGGTCTGGCAATGACCTCCACCAGCTCCCTCAGCACCTGTGGGTGCATTCCATCAAGACCCAAGGATTTATGGAAGTCCAGATTGCTTTACTGTTCCGTAATCCAGGGATTTGGGGCTCCTGAGGACAGCCTCTAGCAGAATAGACAGAGACAAAGAAGGCATTTAGTAACTTCACCTTCTTTGTGTCCTCTGTAACCAAGGTACCCATCTCATTTAGCAGTAGGCCTACATTGCCTCTGGTGTTAGCTTTTCTTGCAATGTATTTGAAGAAGCCCATTGTGTTGTCCCTGGCTTCTCTCACAAAGTTGAATTCCAATGAGGTCTTAGCTTTCCTAGTTGCCTCCCTACATCCTCTAACAACAGTCTTATACTCCTCGCAAGTGGCCAGCCCCTCCATCCATGATTTGTAGATTCTGTCCTTCCGTCTGAGTTTGCTTAGCAGCTCCCTACTTAACCATGCAGGTCTCCAGGCTCCCTTTCTCGATTTGCTACCCTTTGGAATGCTCTGCTCTTGAGCTTGGAAGAAGAGGTCCTTGAATACTAACCAACCGTTTTGGGCCCCTCTGCCTTCTAGTACCCTGTCCCATGAGATTTCCCCTAGCAATTGCTTGAAAAGGCCAAAGTTGGCCCCGCTGAAATCTAGTGTTCTGATCTTGCTTGGTACTTGGTTCCTACCACACAAGATGCTGAACTCTACCATCTCATGGCTGCTGCAGCCAAGGCTGCTCTCAACTTTCACCGCTTCAACCAGACCCTCTTTGTTGGTGAGTATCAGGTCTAGCAATGCTCCTCTCACAGTCGGCTCATCCACCATTTGCATCATGGAGTTATCATCAACGGATTGGAGGAACCTCCTGGACTGTCGGTGCCTGGCTGTGTAGGACTTTCAGCAAATATCTTGGTAGTTAAATTCCCCCATGAGAACAAAGGCCTGTGATTGTGAGGCTGACGTAAGCTGCCTATAGAAGCAGCTTCATCAACCTGATCAGGTGGTCTGTAATAAACATGCACAACATTATCACCCATACTGGCCTGCCCCTTAATTCTCACCCACAAACTCTCAACTTGCCCCTCATTCACCACTGAGCTGAAATCAATACATTGTAGTTGCTCCCTCACATAGAGAGCAACTCCACCACCTCACTTTGTTGACCTGTCTTTCCTAAAAAGGACATAGCCATCCATGGCCACTCTCCGGTCATGGGAGCTGTCCCACCACGTCTGTAATCACAACCAGATCATAACCCCTTGACAGCACATGGATTTCTAACTCCTCTTGTTTGTTCCCCATGCTGCGTGTGTTGGTGTACAGGCATTTCAGCTGCTGGGGACGCCAATTCTATCCTGGAAGGGTGGGAGGCCTTCTGGTTTTCATTAGTACTAGAACGCTGTCCCACTGGTGCAAGCCCAGCAACAACCCCCTCCCCCTATTATTCTAGTTTAAAGCTCCATGAATGAGCCCTGCTAGTTCTTGCCCTAGAATCCTTTTCCCCCTGCGAGATAAGCCTTTCCTATGTACAATCATCCATCCTGGTGTCCTATAAAACCAGTCATTGTCAAAGAGCCTGAAACCCTGCCTATAGCACCAGTTTCAGAGCCATGTATTTACAGATTGGATTCTTCTATTCCTTTCTGTATTGTGGCTGGGTACTGGAAGTACAGAAGAGAAAATTACTTGTGCCCCAGACTTTTTCACCGACTTTCCCAAGGCCTTGAAGTCTCTTAACTCACTCTCCTCACACTACTAGTAGCAGCTTCTTCTCCTCCTGTCTGGAAGATCAGTAATGTATAATAGTTGTCTGACCTCACCATACTGGGGAGCTCTCTAGTTATATTCCTGATTCCGGCTCCAGGAAGACTGCAGAATTCCCCCCTGCCCTTCCTCACCATGGCCGTACTCTGAACCTGTTCCATCAGGTCCATGTTTTTCCTACATTGAGGGCTCCAAACCTCAATGTAGTACTCTAGGTGAGGTCTCACCAGAGCAGACTCAAGTGGCAGAATTACCTCTCTAGAACTGCTGGCCACACTTCTTTTGATGCAGTCCAGGATGCAATTGGCCTTCTGGGCTGCAAGCACACAATGTCTGCTCATACCCATCTTCTCATCCATCAGCACCCCTAAGTCCTTTTCTGCTTTCTGTCACCTCATCCCTTAGTCTGTATGGATAGTGAAGATTGTTCCAGCCCAGGTGCAGGACCGTGCACTTGTTCTTGTTGAACTTCATGGGGTTCACCTGGGCTCACCTCCCCAGCTTGTCCAAGTCCCCCTGGGTAACATCTCAACCTTCTGCATATCGACAGCACCACTCGTCTTGGTGTCATCTGCAGATTTGCAGATGGTGCACTCGATCCCACTATCTATATCAGTGATAAAATATTAAACAGTACAGGACCCAGTACAGACCCCTGAGGAACACCACTTTTCACTACTCTCCATCTGGACTTCAAGCCATTGAGCACATTCTGGATGGGACCATCCAGCCAATTCCTTTTCCACTGAACAGTCCACCCATCAAATCCATATTTCTCCAACTTGGCAAGTAGGATGTTGTGGGAGGACCTTGTCAAAAGCTTTGCAGAATTCCAGATAGATCACATCTATATGTTGTCCCTTATCCACTGACATAGTTACTTTATCATAGGTTGGTCAGGCAGAGTTTGCCCCTAGTAAAGCCCTATTTGCTGTCTTGAATCACTTGTCTTCCATGTGCCTTAGCATGTCATCTAAGAGTCTCTGTTCCATGATATTCCCAGGCCCAGATGTGAGGCTGAAAAGTCAGTAGTTCCCAGGGGATCCTCCTTTCTACTCTTTTTGAAAATGAATGTAATATTTCCTTCTTGTGGGGAAGCAGTTGTTGTGAAGTGGTGGAGGGAGAAGAGGTGGAGTTTTCCTGTGTATGTAAATCATCCACTGTTGCCAGTGTTGAGATGATGTTACTGTGATTTTAATATGTGAATATTTTTTTTTTTGTTGCTAATGTAACTTCAGTTCATTAAAAGCCTATGATTAATGTCTATTTCATAGAATCATAGAATGGTTTGAGTTGGAGGGGATCTTAAAGATCGCCTACTTCCAACTCTGTGGTATGGGCAGGGACACTTTCCAGTAGATCACGTTGCTTAAGGCCCCATCTAACCTGGCCCTGAACACCTCCGAGGAGGGAGCTTGCTCAGCTGCCCTGGGCAACTTGTTCCAGTGTCTCACAACCCTCACTGTAAGGAATTTCTTACTAACATCCAGTCTAAATTCACCCTCTTACAGCTTAAAGCCATAGCCCCTTGTCCTAACACCACAAGCCCTCGTATGAATTTGCTCCCTAGCATTCTTGTAGGCCTCCTTCAGGTACAGAAAGGCTGCTATATGTTGTCCCCAAAGCCTTCCATTCTCCAGGCTGAACAGACCCAACTCAGATTCTCAATGACTTCATTACCTCAGTCTTCACTGCCAAGGGCTCCAGCCACACTCCCAGAATAAAGGAAGATAATGGCAGGGACTGGAAGAAGGAACTGCCCATTCTGAGTGAAGATCAGGTTCCTGATCATCTGAAGAACCTGAAAATGTTCAAGTCCATGGGACCCAATGAGATACACCCATGGGTGCTAAGGCAACTGGCAGATGAGGTTGCTAAACCCCCTCTATTATATTCCAAAAGTGATGGCAGTCTGGTGAAGTTCCCACTGACTGGAAAAAGGGAAACATAATCTCCATTTTCAAAAAGGGAAAGAAGGATGATCCAAGGGAACTACAGGCCAGTCAGTCTCACCTCTGTGTCCAGTAAAATCATAGAGCAGATCCTCCTGGAGGTACTGCTGAGGCAGAAGAATAATAAAGAGGTGATTTGGTACAATTGACATGGCTTCACCAAGGGCAAATTGTCTGCCATTGAGCCGGGAACTTTGCAGTTACCCCTTTTCTCATGTTAGTAACCAAACTCCATCTGCTATCATTAAGATCAGATCTAGACAGAATATTTCAGCTTTCTGAGGCAAACTATTTGTTTGGTCTGTTTTATTTTATGAGTCTATGTACAGAGATACTTGGAAGTATTTTATTTCTCATATATAAACCAGGTTAGTCTAATACACGGTTGGAAAGGCAATCTGAATAATTAGTCAAATCTGTCATCTAAGTCATTCAGGAAAAAGCATAGGAGGTTGTTCATGCACCTAATGAAGTAGTAGACCAGACAGACTTTTGGTTGGTGATTCTTAATATTGTTTGCATTCAGTGGATGACTGAGTAGTCAGTCCACAAAAGTTAGAGAAAATGTGCTAGCTATAAATGGCAGATAGTGTAATCTTTTGCACTAAATGAGAACAATTAAAGACAGATGAAAAGATGAAGGCATAAGAGTAGCATCGGATGGAAACTGTAACACTGCTATTACATTAATAAGTAACAGGAACCAGAAGTTCATCGTGGGCATAAAATAGACAGTTAATGCAGAAAAATACTGTGTTGTTAAATAAACCCCATTCACATTGTTTTGCAATGAATGGAGCAAATGGCCATCATGAAAGGTGGAATAGATAATTTGTTAGAGAAACATGAAAAGATATTATCAGTGAAAGAATAGCGAGTAATGGTGAATTGTTTTCATAAAATCCCAAAAAAGCATGAAGGAAAGTTGTATTTGCCTAGACTCTTAAGAACTGCTACAAGTTAGAATGCTTCACATCTGGCTATTCATTCACCACTTTGGCCCATATAGAGATGCTACATATGCCAGTATTATGAAATTCTACAGAGAACCTCTTTGTACAGACCAGGGTATCTGTTGTGGGCCCTCCTGAATTATAAGTTTCCTATGCTGGTAATCAAGTCCACCTTAAGTCTTTGCAGAAAGTGAGGTTTTGATATGAAAGCCTGAAACCAATTGCAAAACTCCCTGTGATTTCAGCTGAAAATGCTATTTGCAGTGAAGAAGTTATTGTTGTGTTTGTTTTGAATTTGGTTTCCGTCTTTTAACACCTGCCAGTAAGTCACTTCTTAAAAGTCTGAATAAGCAGAAGACATGGAAAATTTTAAGTTCTGCCTTTATTAGGGGCTACATTTTTGCATCTGGCTCTGAACTGATGGACATGGGTAGATGTGGACACTGTCTCTCTTACTGTTAAACCCATGTTTTCTAATATACTTGACAGCCTGTTCATGAAAAAGCTTTCTGCTTTATGAAAATTTAAAATTGCTGAGTCAAAAAATGTCTGAATCGAGTTTTCTTTTATAGTCTGAAAGTTATTTGAGTAGTGGGTTATTGTTAAAAACTTGTTTGGATTGGATTGTCTGCAGCTATGTGAGTATATATTTCCTCCAATTCTTTATCCTATGACTTTCCTGTTGCAATGCAATATAAGGTCTTAGAATTACTTTAAACTGATTAACCTTTGAGGTTTTGTCTTTTCCATTCCCTGCTTCTTGCTTACCCTTACCTTTTTTCTTTTTTTTCTTCTTTTTCTTTTTTTTTTTTTTTTTAAATAAGACAGCTGAGAAAAACTGCTATTCTGGAAGCCTTTAACTGTACGGCGTATGTACCTTCTCTATGTATTCTTCCTTTTACTAAAGAACTATTTTCTTAAAGGTGGTTTTGGTGCGTTCCTCCTCAAATTACTTTTTTTTAGAATCACTATGATTACTGTATTCCTTCCTTCCTAGGTGAAAAAACTCATAATAATATACATGTTTTTCATGAATCAGAAAACACGATGGAGTCAACGTCAATCTGCAGAAGCAGATGCCTACTGTCAAGGAGCAGTGTTGTACTCCTGAAATCCATGTGGAATTAGTTTGAGACTTGTTGAGTCACTTGGATATTCACAAGTCCATGGGACCTGATGGGATTCATCCTAGGGTGCTGAAAGAGCTAGCAGATGAGCTGGCCAAGCCTCTCTCCATCATTTTCCACCAGTCCTGGCTCACTGGAGAGGTCCCAGAAGACTGGAAACTGGCCAATGTGACGCCCATCCACAAGACGGGACAGACAGAAGAACCTGGGAACTACAGGCCTGTCAGCCTGACCTCAGTGCCAGGGAAAATCAGGGAGCAGATTGTCTTGGGGGCAATCGCTGCATACCTGAAGGATGGCCAAGGAATCAGGCCCAGCCAACATGGATTTAGGAAGGGCAGGTCCTGCCTCACCAACCTGATCTCCTTCTATGATCAGGTGACCAGCCTGGTGGACGTGGGAAAGGCTGTGGATGTAGTCTACCTGGACTTCAGCAAGGCCTTTGACACTGTCCCCCACAGCAAACTCCTGGCCAAGCTGTCAGCCTGTGGCTTGGACAGCAGCACTCTGCGCTGGGTTAGGAACTGGCTGGAGGGCCGAGCCCAGAGAGTGGTGGTGAATGGTGCCACATCCAGCTGGCAGCCTGTCACTAGTGGTGTCCCCCAGGGATCAGTGCTGGGCCCAATCCTGTTCAATATCTTTATTGATGATCTGGATGAGGGGATTGAGTCCATCATCAGTAAATTTGCAGATGACACCAAGCTGGGAGCAGGTGTTGATCTGTTAGAAGGTAGAAGGGCTCTGCAGAGGGACCTTGACAGGCTGGACAGATGGGCAGAGTCCAACATGATGGCATTCAACAAATCCAAGTGCTGGGTGCTGCACTTTGGCCACAACAACCCCATGCAGAGCTACAGGCTGGGGTCAGAGTGGCTGGAGAGCAGCCAGGTGGAAAGGGACCTGGGGGTACTGGTTGACAGCCGCCTGAACATGAGCCAGCAGTGTGCCCAGGTGGCCAAGAGAGCCAATGGCATCCTGGCCTGTATCAGGAATAGTGTGGCCAGCAGGAGCAGGGAGGTCATTGTACCCCTGTACACAGCACTGGTTAGGCCACACCTTGAGTCCTGTGTCCAGTTCTGGGCCCCTCAGTTTAGGAAAGATGTTGAATTGCTGGAGCATGTCCAGAGAAGGGCAACAAGGCTGGGGAGAGGCCTTGAGCACAAGCCCTATGAGGAGAGGCTGAGGGAGCTGGGACTGTTTAGCCTGGAGAAGAGAAGGCTCAGGGGAGACCTCATTGCTGTCTACAGCTACCTGAAGGGAGGTTGTAGCCAGGAGGGGTTTGGTCTCTTCTCCCAGGCAACCAGCACCAGAACAAGAGGACACAGTCTCAAGCTGCGCCAGGGGAGGTTTAGGCTGGAGGTGAGGAGAAAGTTCTTCACAGAGAGAGTGGTTGGCCATTGGAATGGGCTGCCCAGGGAGGTGGTGCAGTCACCATCCCTGAAGGTGTTCAATAGGGGATTGGACGTGGCACTTGGTGCCATGGTTTAGATAGGCATGAGGTGTAGGGTGACAGGTTGGACTCGATGATCCTTGAGGTCTCTTCCAACCTTCTTGATTCTTGATTCTTGATTCTTGATACTAGGGAAGTAGAAGAGATTCACAAGTCCCACTCTCATCCTACTTTGCTCTAGGGAGGAAATAATTCAACTTGTTCTTCTCTGGATCTAAGGAGCAACAAGTGAGGAGTAAGAAACTAGGACTTTGCATAATACTTCACCTTTCCAAATTATGGAACAGGAAGAATGTTTTTAGAGTGCCTGTCTTTTAGTAAGATCTACAGGTGCACAAGCAGGCTGTCAGGACAAGAGTAAGGGATGAACAAAACAGGGCAACATCAGTCTTGGCCTACTTGCTCTTTCATGTTTTCAAAGAGATTTGAACATGTATCCTCCAAATAAATATACCTTGTTTATTTTACAAATTTCTGCATTTTAAAATAAGTAAGCACGGAAGATTTCATAGTTCTTTGAGAACTGCGAATGTTTCTGGCTTTAAAACAATTGTATGTGACTGCCTTTTATTTTAGATGGTTTAATTAAAATAAACCCACTCTTTTCTTCTTATCTATCATAAATTTACCTAATAATCTAATAATACAATGCATGATTACCTTAGTTTAGCCTGTTTGCAGAAGAAGCACAGTGAAATACAGGGGAAAACCCAGCATAAAGCAGGAAACCAAACCCAGCAACTACCTGACTCCCATTCTTTCTGCCACCATGTCTGCAGAAAAGAGACCCCCTCCAAGAAGCCAGAGCCCAGAAGCAGCAACCAGAGCTGGAAGCCTCCCATGTTGCAACCTGAACTTCAAGCCCCATAATACTTTGCTTCATTTTTGAATACTTTGCTTTCATTTTTGAAACTGCCATGACTCCAGCGTGGTATGAATAACAGCAGTTTCAACTCAGTGCATTGGAAGTGTCTGTAAAGGACATCTTTTTGGAGGTATATTGACGTTTCTTTTCATTATCAAGGTTTACAAGGTGCACTCCAGTTTCTTCTTTCTGATTGTCATTTTCTTCTTAATTTTCTCTTCTCTGTGTTCCATTTTCATGGTTTTCTCACTTCAGCACAGTCCTTGAAACTGAGTGCCATTTCCTACTTCCACTGAAGCATCAAAAGAACCTTAATATAGTAGTTGCATGATGCACTGTAATGGGTTGACCTTAATTGGCCACCAGGTGCCTACTAAGTTGCTCTATGACTCCTCAACAGGAGAGAGAGAGGAAAATAAAATAGAAAAGAAGTTGTGGATCAAGAAAAAGGCAATTTAATAAAACAAAAGCAATGACTGCATGTAGAAACAAAGGAAAATAAAAATATTACATCCTATCAGCAGGTAATGTCCAGCCACTTCTTGGGAAGCAGGGCTTCAGAATACATAACGATACCTCCAGAAGGCAAATGTTGTAATAATGAGTGCACACATACCCACACCCCTTCTCCTTTCTCTTAGCTTCTATTGATGGGCACATATCATGTTATGAGACATCCCTTTGGTAAGTTTGGATCAGCTGTCCCAAAGATTCTCCCTTCCAAGCTCTGGCACACTCCAGGCTACTGACCTTTGGGAATGGGTGGAGGGGGGTTGCATAGACAGCCTTGGTGTTGCATGATCACTGCTCCATAGTAGCCAAAACACTGGTGTGTTATCAATACCTTTTTTGCAACCAACACAACATAACACTATGAGGGCTGCTTGTAACAGTGTGAGAGCTGAAATCCCACCCCCACCAACTGTAACCAGGCTAGCTCAGTCTGGAAAGCAAATGAAATCTGTATTTACAAGCAAATCTACAATCTATGATGAAATGCAATGAATATGTACAAATATACACTATTCACAACATTTACAACAATCAACAGAAAAGCTCAACCAAGCTCCCTTTGCTTCCCCCAAAAGCAAAGGCCCCTAAGACCAGAAAGAGTCCCCCAGGCCCCCCTGGCAGAAGGCAGAGAGTTAAGAAGTAGAGAGGCCGTTAAACTTAGCTCGCCAATGTCAGTGTGTTATCTTCTGCCAGAAGAGAAGAAGCAGCAGCCAGACAGCCCAGCAAGCCATGAACTCAGACTCCGACTGCCCCATCTTTGTTTTGAGTAGTGGTTCTCAAACTTTTCTATCTATCCAATGGAAGTGTTTAGAACAATCATTAATTTGTTTTCTTACACCTAGTAGTGACATATTTACATTCTTTTGCTTTCTGTGCTCTAACTCTGTGAAGAAAAATTAAAAAAAACAGTTTTAAACCATCACACTGCTACATAGAAAATAAACTCCATTTGAGCCAGATGCAATACATGCATAGATAGGAAAATATCTGTATCCTGTTGTGCATTCACCTATTTGATAAAGACTGAGGAAGCACTTGAATCCTGCTGGATGACTTCCCCATCGTTTGGTCTTCCACTAATGTTAATATAGCTGAGGCATTACTTACATGTTCAACCTGAAATTATATTTGAGTCTGGGTTTGTATTTTGGATTTTTTTCAGGAAATGTAATTTTCTGCTCCTGTCAAGAAAGATGAGGACTCTTGCATGATTCAGTCTCCTTTTTAAGAAATTTAATTTGCAGTTTTCTGTTAACTGAGATTAGCAGAAATTGTAAAACTGGAAAACTAAGAAACCTCAGATTATAGGATGTTACCTATTGCCTTTTTTGTCTTATTTGAGCTTCTTACAACTATAAGATGTGACAGGAATGCTCAATTGTTTCTTTGGTTTGTTTTGTTGTGTTTTTTTGGGGGGATTTTTTGTTTGTTTGCTTGTTTTTTGTGAAATTTTGTGATGTGTAAAACTCAGATGTGATAATTATCTTGGCTGAAACCTTTTAAAAGACTTTGGCATGGTAGAGTTGACATTGGTCAACAAAAGTGAGTCAGTCATGACTGCAGCTGTACCACTGCCTCATAGGTACTCTGCTATGAGTTTTCTGACATTAATTGTGCATAGTTTTGGGTTTATATCCATCTAGCTGATCAATCAGTCGTTTGTCTGCTGTGACAGAAAGGTGAAGCTGTTATCTCCTTTAGCAATGTTTCCTGTTCAGAGTAAGAAACAATTTTTGTAAGTGTGCATCTATTCAATTTTGTTCTCTTGATCATTTTAATTATTTAAGTAGTTATTCATTAAATTAGACCATTTTAAAGTAGTGGACAACATTTGATTACTGAAGTAAACTCATGGATGTTTTTTTCCAAATGAACTACAGCAGCCTTATAGTTACCTGTGACCTAAACTAGAACTACAGTTAAGGTGCAGACAATAAATTACTTAAGCCACCCTAGGTCAGAGAATGACTCGTTTTCATATTTGTTCTTTTTGCACATCTGTACTTTAATAAAGATTATTTTAAAAGCTATAAAATTACTTTGAAGGAAAACCAAATAAGGGGAAAACAAGACAAAAAACTTGCAGCCATTTCACCACATATGTTCTTCAAAACCCATTTGAAAAACAGAGATTAATTCGGAAAAATCCTTTATATCAGAACTTGGGCTTTGGGTATATAATATTACTTTTCAACAATATAAGCTGCATAAGAGCCTTTTCATCGTATGAAGAAAGCATGCCTGCTGGCAAATGAATCATATTATAAAAATTGATTGTATCCCGAAAGGGAAAAATATTATTGAAGATCCAATGGCCTGGGATGATATGCCATTGATCATTGTAAGAAATACTTCCAGAAACTGTTTTTAATCTTCCCACCACAGCATTAGCAATTATTCTTTAGCCCATGGTGAGTAATGACCTGAGATTCCCAGTTTCCCAATCGATAAAACGTTTACCCTACTACTACAAATGTGCTCTTCGCTTAGACAAGCAGAATTTTTCTTCCAATTACTCTTTTTATAGGGTGACCTCATCAAATGTTTTTGAGCATATTTCAAGTGTTTTTTGGGGGGGAGTTTTGTTTTATTGCTTGTTTTTCGGTTTTTTTTTGTTTTTTTGTTTTTTTTTTTTTTTTTTTTAGAGAAATGGAATAATATGTTTCCTCTGATGTAACTTTACTCCCTTTCTTAATTTTATTTTGAAAAATAAATCATTAAGATTTCACAGAATTTGGGCCCTTTTTTTTTGGATTGCATATTGGATGCTCTGCATTATTTCCTCAAAATTTGAAATAACAGATGTAACTAAAGTACCACTTACATTTTTAATTCACCAAATTAAAAAAAAATATAACAGGAAGCTAACTTTCTTACTTCCTTCCAAAATGCTTTGTATTTCTTAAATAGATATGAATGCTGCCTACACCCTGTTCTGATTCTGTACATGCAAAATAAAAAATGTTTAAATGATTTTGCATCTCTGGTGTAGTATTGTAGCTAATTAAGAACAATCAGAAAGTACAATGTTAGCAGTTTAATTAATAACTTTGCAGCAAATCAGATATGTTGAGGTATAAAGATAGATGCTTATAAATGCTCTTTGATGATTGAAAAATTCAATCAAGTTTTTCTTCCTCAGAGACTGCATGTTATCTCCCTCTGTATGAAACATGCACATATGCCTAATGTTAATAGTTCACAACCATTATTTTATATTCTGTATGCCCTCTGCTTAGCACAAGTTGTATTTTGCTGCATTTATTAGAAGCTTCAACTGTCATGTTTATACAGTGACGTCTGAGATATTAAAGGGCCTTATGGACTTCAATAGGTTTAATGAAGAAACAAAATTTCACAGCATAATCTTACTTGTGAAAAAGGGCTAAATAAAATTAAATCCTTTTAACCTGAACTGTGCAAACCCTAGGAGTTATGTTTGTTCTTCACCTAGCAAACAGCAAGAGGAGACTTGAAGGAAGAAGTGGAGGATTAAGGATAAACTGGTTGTAAATGTGTACTGGGACTCAAAATAGTAATGCAAATTCTTAGTTATAGTACACAGTAAACTGCATAGACTTCACAGATTTAAATAATTTGGAGATTCATCCCAAGAAATTATGTTGATGTACATTGTTTTTTTTGCAGAAAAAAAAAAAAGAGTAGACTGCTGATATACACTTTTACATGCAAATAGTTAATCAGAATGAAAGTCTGGCATCAAGTGATATTCAAGAGTAGGAAAGATGAGCTGCAGCTCAATATGTCTCTCCCCCTCACTACTCCTAATTAAAGAGTAATCTGACCAAGAAGGCAGGATTGCATATTCAACCATGCTCCTTGTACTTTGATCATTCTGGGAGTGGGTGCTCACTTTGCGTACCAGCTCCACTGATCAAGATACAGTGTACAGTTCCAGAGATAAATCCTCTGGTCATCTCTTTATTTAACGTGTAGAATTTCAGATTCTTGTCTCCTAAGATGTGACTCTGAAACCGACATGCCAAACTTAGCATCAGGAACCTATTTTTAAAATGCTAATGTGTGTGAACATTAATGTTCTCACAGCCAGCATGCTATTCTATCTTCACAACCATTCCAGCAGAGAAATTTTGCTTATTACATTTATTCTAGAGATTACTACAGTTCAGTGAGGGTCCCAAGGAATTATACAAGTTTTTAAGTCTTCTGTGCTGCTTTTCTGTATCCATCAGTTGCTACACAGGTAGCAACAAGACTGAGGGTCCCAGATGCTAGAGAAATATTGACTGAAATGGCCAGCCAGAAAAATTGGGGGTTTTATTTACACCTCCCCCCAATACATGGATGGGCTTCCTATAAGAGCTAAGTATAGGCATTCCTATAGTTTGAGAAAAGAATCTTCATTTCTGTTTCCTTTGTGTTTTAATCTGCACCAAAATCTTTATTTGTATTCATATCATGTGGAGTCATTTAGCTCAAGCTGGAGGATACGGCATTATTTAGAGTTCGTGCATTCAAAATTCAGAGAAATGTAATATTTAACACTAATACATTTGCTTGCCTAATCATACTAATGGGAAGTGTCACTGGAAGGCCTTGGTCACATGGTGCTTTGTAAAGGTCCTTGGCTTCTACTTGTATTGACTCAGAATGCTGTTCTCATGCCTTGTTGCCCTTAGGAATGAATATAGATTTAGTAAGTCTCAGAGGCTCTTCAGGGTGATGGGAATGTACTGAACCACGTGTTCCTCAGGAAATATAAAAGAATACTTGGAGGAAGCTGATGTATGACATCTCTGTGGCTCTTTGAAGGAGAGATGTTACTGGTTTTTCTCCTTTTTTTTTTTTTTAATTAAGGTGGGTATGAAGGAAGATGTGATATAAAATTTTCATGGAGGTGTAAGTGGACAGATCAAATCTGAGCTCCTGAGAACAATATGTACAATCCAAATAGTTTTAGTCCATTAGTGGCAATTTAGAAAATAACTCATCTGCTTAGAGAGGCAAAATACTGCAGTTTCAGGAAGAACACATTGCTATTATGCAGAACTTATATGTAAAGTTGTAACATTTATTCTGATTTGTGTAATGCATTTTGTTACCGCGTTTCACAATGAGGTAACTGACCAGAAAAGTTCTATTTAAAAAAGTTTCCACCAGGCATAGCAAGATGAAGCTGTGGGGCTAGCTGGTCATGTCAAGCTTCTCAATACTCAGAAGCACAACTGTCAATGGCAGATCTTCAGGGCCTGATAATATCCTTGTGTTTGTATCTCAATTATAAGCCCTTTCCTTCTGTTATTTTCTAAAATCTTAGCTTTCTATTTTTGCAGCTTTAGAGTTTTGACATGGCAAGGAGCATCAGTGAAGAGTCTGGAACCCGAACAATCTAGAAAAGTCCAAACACTGGCCTTTAGATGGCAGTGTGTGCCTGTTGAATAGGAATTCTTACTCCAGAGGGGAAATTCGGGAAGCAGAAACGATTTTCTAAGGTAGAACTGAGACGTGTTTATATTTTCAAACTAAGAGGAAGATCCTACCTTATAAGAATTTCACTGTTGACTGACAGGATCCAATGAATATTTTGTAAACAAACAGGAGGAAATTATGAAATTGGTATGCTTAATATTTCTTTTAGGTTTGAAGAACACACATTGAAATTTTTGATTTGGATTTACCAGAGAAAACCTAGATTGATAGTTGCCTGTGATACTTTTTCCCTACTCCATCATACAAAGATGCTACAAGGAGTTCAAGAAAGTTAATACCATAGTTCATGCAATGAAATAACGAGATATTAAACGCTAAATTCTACCTTTGGATAGAGAGATAGAGGCATCAGGAAGGGAGATCCATGCATATAAAGAAAAGCTCTCTGTGCTTTTGGGGAAGAGGGAAAGAAGAACTAATTTTTTTGGATGTGTTCCCAAAGAGCCTTTTTGTCACATATACATGGTATTTGTACTGTACATAAATATACACTATGTTTTATTTATCTTGCAGTTATGTAGTATTCATATTGTAAAGGCCTTTTGGTTTTCAGAACATCTGACATTTTGTTGCATTCTGTAACATCATAAATAAGGGATAGAATGGAGGTAAACTTTGTACATAAATAAAAGTACATTTTACTTCATATTTCATGTGAACCAAATAAATTTTGCGTACAGAATTTCTGTTAAGACTTTGAGGTAATCCTTGTATACTTGGGAGGAGAATACTCTTTTTTGTCTGTAAGCAAAATGAGTAGATACTTAGAATTCTATTTGAAAAGTGCTAATTTTTATAAGGAAAGCTTTGAGAATGCATATATAATTATACATATATATGTTTTCATCTGTAAACATCAATAAATTCTCAGGGTTAAAGAGTGTAATATATTTCTAAAGAATCTCTGGAATGCATACACTCTGGATAGTAATTTCTAGTCCTGCCTATCAAAGCATACTCAAAGGACTGCAGATGTTTCCAAATGCAGTAATTTACTTCAAATGAATAATAAGTAAGTGAGTGTTCATGGCTGTACAAATGTTTATCAATGATGCATGTAGATAGCCTTAAAACTTACCAACAGCTAGCAGGTAACTTCAGCAGATAGAGGCTCATGTGACACCATTTCTTTCCCTAAACTTTATCTATGTTCAAATAATACAATAACATATTTGTGCCGGTTTAGGGCCAGACAGATCATCTCTTGCCCCGAAAGGGACAAAAGAATGAGACTCACACAAACGGATTGGAGTGTGATGGAAAGTTTAAACGGAAAAGCAATTGGTGAAGCTACAGAGAACTACAAGCTACAAAGCATAGTGACAAAGAGTATCCCAAAGCGTACAGAACCCCTCACAGAATTCCCAAAGCTTCCCAATCCTTCCCTTCTTCCCACCTGAGGGTAAACCCAAACCCCCCAGGGCTCTTTCTTCCCCCTCCCGCTGCTAGGCAAGTCTCAGGCTGGCCAGGTCTGAGACTGACCCCCCCTCCATTCTCCTCCTGGCATTAGGCCTAGACAGGCCTAAGAGGCCTTGAGGATACTCCCCCGGCATTACCCGATAAGAGAGGACATCTCCCGTGGGAGCAGAGAGGGAAGAAAGAGGAAGAGAATGACTTTGCAGATGGCTTTATAGGGTGCAGGACTTATGGGTAGAAATACGTCGTTTCCTGTGTCCACCCCTGTGGGTGGGCACCCAGGACACCAGAGGTGTATCTCATGCGGCAGTGGCAGGGGGCACCCAGCCTAAACTGCCACAATATTTCATACCTTATGCCTGTGGCTGTGATCATCATGAATACTATGTACAGTATGTACAGACTGGTCTGTGTGAGCCACCTAATGCTAATTTCTATGCAATCATACTATTCAACTCAAGAAATCATTGGCAAAATGCATTTATTTTAAAATTAGTGTGACTCTCTACAGACAAAAAATGTTGTCTATTACTGTTTTTTTATTCACTTGAATAGCAAAATTCTCATTAGTTTCATTGGTGACAGAGTAATCATTAAACTACTTAGGGATTTATCTTCTACAGATATTACTGAAAAAAACTTCACTGTATTTGGAGAAATCTGGTGAGTCATTATAATTTTTAAAAATTTATTCTTAATAACAAATTTCAAAAGGAAACATAGAAAATGTCTGTTTGAAACTCGAAGGGGCTACAAAGTAATCTAATACAGACTAGAATCTTCAGGCCTTTGACCTTATCAATATAACATTTCATTTCTCACTAGACTTCTATTTGCTGCCTGACAGTTAATGTTATTTATCTATTATATAGATTTTTGGAAGTCAAGTATATTTGTATGTTTTTACAGGGCCTACCATCATAACCATCTTCACCTTGATTGTGAAGGAGTAGCAGTAATTATCATTTGACTGGCCATACAGCAAGATACGGAAGTGTTGAGAATCTTGTCAGGTGCATACCTCTTCTAAAAGGTGCAGATGAGTGAGAATCAGTAGAAGTTAGTTTTTCTAGCATTATGCATCAGTTCAAGAATTCTTAATGTCAGCACCTGTCATACTACACTGTAGGTAAAACTAAAGAATTGTAAATGTATTTAGTTCAAAAGACATATCCTTCAGGTTTATATAGAAAAGTTTTACAGAACTAAAGTTATAAAGTAACAAAAATCTCGAGGGTAGTCTGCTCTTATTCTGAATCCATTCTTTAAATTCAAGTACTATTTCCTTTGAAAATCTGTGGTTAGCTCTTGTTAACATCTTTCTGCAAATGTTTAAGTCTGTGATGTATTTCAGGGTTTGTTGTTGTATTTTTAATGAGTGATTAGATTGTATTTGTTTACCACTTACACAACTGGCAATTGAAAGTACTAGGGAATGCACTCTGCTGGACCTACTTTTTGTTAACAGAGAAAGACTGGTGGGTGATGTAATAGTTGGAGGCCATCTAGGGCACAGTGACCACGGAATTATGGAGTTCTGCATTCATAGAGGAGTAACGAGAGGGAGCAGCAGAACTGTCACCTTGGCCTCCCAAAGGATAGACTTTGACTTGTTTAGGAGACTGCTTGACAGCACTCCTTGGGAGGCAGCCCTGAAGGGGAAAAGCATCCAGGAAGGCTGGGGACTCTTTGAGAGGGAAGCCTTAAAGGTGCAGGAGCATACTGTCCCTATGTGCTGTAAAATGAGCCAGTGTCACAAAAGGATGACCTGGCTGAACAGGGAGGCTCTGGCTGCAACTCAGGGGAAAAAAAGGAGAGTGTATGAAGCAATTAAAAGTGTTGTTAAATACATCTCTGTATTTCTTGTCAAGCATAGTGCCTTTCTCCTGAGATAAGTGTTTGTAGTTCTGACTTCTACAGCAACCACCACAGATAAATAAAAAAACTGGTTTCACATAAGGAATTCAGTTATTAATAGTTCAGAGCTCAAAATAGAATTAATCCTTCAGGTGGATTTCACTGTGTTCTTTGAGGACATGGGGAGCCTTAGGCTATACAACTATTTGTACACTTGTATCTAGGCATCATAAGTTTTGTCAAAACCCCACTGAGTTGAAAGTTTTTCTTGCTTTCAATGATTATATCCTTCTAGTCTTGACTTGAAATAATCAGCACCTAAGGTAGTCGTATTTTGGGAAACAGAGATGTGAGTGACTTCAACGTACTTGCTTGTGTTCTAACAGCAAAATAATTTGTGCTAATGGCTTCACAGAAGAGACAGAGTGAGCTCAATTCCTGTCTAATTGAAATAGGCATATTTCTGCCTACTTGTTTCTTGCTCTTTAGGCAGTTAAATTTAAGTTTATAGAACTTGTGTTATATTTTAATGCCATCCTACACTCTTTAGAAGTAATATAAAGTTCAAGGACAGATGTGGGTCCAGCACCTGAGGAAGACTAGCCTCATGCACCAGTACAGGTTAGGTGCTGACCTGCTGCAAAGCAGCTCTGTGAGGAGGACCTGGGAGTGCTCGTGGACAATAAACTCACTATGAGCCAGCAATGTGCCCTTGTGGCCTAGGAGGCCAATGGTATTCTGGGATGCATTTAGAAGAGTGTGTACAGCAGGTCTAGGGAGTTTCTACTCCTGCTCTGCTCTGCTGTGGTGAGGCTGCACCTGGAGTACTGTATCCAGTCTTTGACAGGGAACTGCTGGAAAGAGTCCAATAGAGAGTCATAAAGATGTTTAGGGGACTGGAGCACCTCTCTTACAAGGACAGGGTGAGAGAGCTGCCCTTTAACCTGTGAAAGAGAAGACTGAGAGGGGATGCTTATAGATAGCTGAAGGGTGTAAAGCAAGAGGATAGGGCTGGGCTGTTTCCAGTGTTGGCAAGCGATGGGACAAGGGGTAATGAGTACAAACTAGAACACAGGAGTTTTCACTTGAACTTATGGAGAAACTTACTTTGAGGGGATGAAGCACAGACATGGGCTGCCCAGAGAGGCTGTGCAGTCTGTTTCCCTAGAGATTTCAAAGACCTGCTTGGAAGCATTCCTGGGCTACCTGATCTAGATGTATCTGCGTTAGCAGGGGGTTTACACACAATGATGTCCAGAAGTCCCTTCTAATGCCTACCATCCTATGATTCTATGAAATGCTGAGAGACCTAGGTCTGTTTGCTTTGAGAATAGAAGACTGAGAGGGGATCTAATCAATGCTTATAAAGGTATAAAAGTTGAAGGGTCAAGAGGATGGGGCCAGACTTTTTTCAGTTATGCTCAGCTACAGGACAAGGGGCAATTGGTACAAAATAGACCACTGTAATTTCCACTTAAACATAAGGAAAAACTTAATTATTTCAAGGGTGACAGAGCACTGGAACAGACTTCCCAGAGGGTTTGTAGAGTCATCTTCTCTGCAAATTTTCAAAACCTGCCTGGAAACATTCCTGTGCAACCTGGCCTAGGCAAACATGCTTTGGCAGAGGGGTTGGTTTAGATTACCTCCAGAGGACCCCTATGATCCCTACCATTCAGTGATTCTGTATTTTCTACTTGATTTTGCATTTTTATCTCTGTACAGTAAAACAAACATTTGATGAAAGAAGTGCTTTCAACAGGTTCTAATTCTTTCTGTTCACAAAGTGTAAGGAATAAAAGATAGCGGTGCTAAACTTGTGTTCCGAGCTGTGAGGTCAATGGGAACAAAACCCTCTCTGTCACTACATAATAATTTGAAAAACTTCCTGCTGACACATATTGACTCCAAGAAAAGACAAGAAGACAGCTACAATCTGTATGAAAATAGATGAAGCCAAAGTGAAGCACATGTGGGTGTTTTTAAGAGATTATCTCTAAAAATATGTGCTTTCTGCCAGCTTTGTACTATATTTACACAGAAACTATTCAGGCACATGTGTTTTCAAAGAAGCTGCAATTTCCTGCCAGATTTTTTACAAATCCTTTCTAACAGCTGTAGATGGAAATCAAGCTACTCCTGCAATGAATGACCTTCAGTGTTTGGATCCCAGAGATTAAACAAACATTTTTTCTGCAGAGGAAGCCCTGCTGTGAATATAACATTAACATAACTGTGCATTACACTCCTCACTTGGTGTAGTTGAAACTAATTCTATTTCTGCACAGCTATTATGTCTTCTGAAAACCTGAGTACTTTCCTTACTGAGCCAATTCTGCTCCTGTCAGTAATGGAGATTATATTACATAGAGGCTGACAAGATACGACTTTTATTTTGATGTACAAGTTTTGTTTAGACAGTATTTGTTTTACCTTTCAGAGCATTAGTTTCCATAAATTCTCTATGACTTAGCTGCATAAGCAGTGTTTTTAAACAGCTCTTACGCTGGAGTGTACATTAAATATTTGTTCAGCTGATTAAAACAGTTCTACATTTATTTAATATTTGTATAGTAAACAGTTTGTTAAGGACTGAAATGTCTTACTCGTACACATGCACACACTCAGGTCTCATCAGAAGGGCTTCTATTGTGATTGGACTTTACCTAGGTGATACTAGGCATTGCAGACTCTCAGATGAACCTTCTTTTTATATTTGATTCAACCCCAGTGTTAAATGTTTAGTAGATGGCATTGGCAGTAGCGAGCAGCAGAGTTGATAGAAAGGCCTTGCGGAAGGATAGCACAGAACTTGGTTTACAGTGGAAATATAATTGAGCTTGTAAAGAGACAGTCTCTTGTCAGTAATGTTTCAGATGCAGTTCAGCTCTAATAGCCATATCCTTTGCACTGCTCCGTTAGCATACGGTGCTTGGGGGATAAAAAAAAAAAAGGAGAGAAAAAAGAAACTGAAACGTCACTGAGATTATTTGGAGTAATACTAAATTTGGGCTTGATATTGGTTGCACACAGAGATTCATAGTTTTGGAGCTAAATGTTTCCTCTCACAGTCCTTTGCTAATGTGATGTAGGAAAACAGAAGAAGATCTCTCATTATTATTTTGTCCAGAAAAGTGTAAATTTTAATTCCAACTTGAAAAAAATATCATTATAAAAATCTTTCCATGAGGTACTGCATCTGCTTTTAAATACTTTATGAACCAAGTATATGCAGCAAGCATGTATATAATAGACTGTTTTTCCCTCCTACTTTGAGCAAACCTCAGCCTCTAGAGTTTGTTTTTGGAAGCATTCTTTCATCTTATTAATCCTTATAAGTAATAAAAATTATGCAGGTCATATTAGATCCAGCCCTTCAGCACTTTTTTCTGTTTCTGTACGATGCCAAAATCTGTATACAGATGCTCTCTCTGTATGCATTAAACATAAAATTAAACATTTCAATATAAAATAGATGATGGATTTAATGTGATGTATCCAATTCACAAACTGTATTAAAGACTATTAGGACCATTTGCCAAGAGACAGAGAAAGAAATCATAGGACTCAAATGTTAGTGCAAAAAGAATGGAAACAAAATTAGTAAGATGATTCAAATAGTTAGGATATAGAATATGAAGAGTGCATTTTAGAGTTTGTACATGTAAGAGTTAGACCCTTCTGGGGACAACGATTGCTTGGGTTTCTTTAACAAGTAATCTTTGATGTAGTAAAGTCTTCAATTTCAAAAGGGAATTCCTTGCTAGATGTTGCATTTAATCCTTTTATAAACTCTTTGTAAGGAAGAGCACCTATTTCCATATCTGTCTGATAGTTGCTTTTCAAAGCCTCAGGCCAGATTTTGATCAGCCTTGTGGCCAACAATTGTGTCATGTGTAGGTGTGTCATATATAGGTGGGATTTTGGTGGGGACAATTACAACAAGAGAAGGAGTGAAGGTAAGTGCTGACATGAAGTCATGGTTAATAGAGTTACTTATATGAAGAGGCAGGTAAATTTAAAATATTTGTGTACTAGTGCCAGTGTTTTAGAATTTGAAAGGACTAGACAAGAGCTTTGACTTTTAATCTAAGATTATCTATCTATCTATCTATCTATCTATCTATCTATCTATCTATCTATCTATCTATCTATCCATCTATCTATCTATCTATCTATCTATCTATCTATCTATCTATCTATCTATCTATCTATCCATCTGTCTATCTATTTAACTGTTCTCTAACCCAGTCCTCATCAACCAAGGAAAATTTCTCCTTTGTCCTGTCTTTCTTGGGGGCCTAAGGGGCCTTGGCCTCCTGAGGACAGCCTCCAGCAGTGTAGATGGAGACAAAGAAGGCGTTTACCAACTCTGCCTTCTCTGTGTCCTCTGTCACCAAGGCACCCACCTCATTCAGCAGTGGGCCTACATTGACTCTGGTGTTAGCTTTTCTTGCAATGTATTTGAAGCAGCCCTTTCTACTGTTGTTGAGCTCCATCACAAGGCTGAATTCCAAGAAGGCCTTAGCCTTCCTAAGAGCCTCCCTACGTCCTCTGACAATGGTCTTGCATTCCACCCAAGTGCCTAGCCCCTCCATGCATGATCTGTAGACTCTCATTTTTCACTTGAGCTTGCCTAGCAGTTCCCTACTTAACCATGAAGGATGTCTGGCTCCCTTTCTCAATTCCCTACTCTTTGGGATGCTCTGATCTTGAGATTGGAAGAAGAGATCCTTGAATGTTAACCATCTGTCTTAGGCCTCTTTGCCTTCTAGTACACTGCCCATGAGATTTCCCTTAGCAATTGGCTGAAAAGTCCAAAGTTGGCCCTGCTGAAATCCAACACTGTAATCCTGCCTGATACTTTCTTCCTACCAGAGAAGATCCTGAATTCCACCATCTCATGGAGGGTAGCCAAGGCTGCCCTCAACCTTCACTGCTTCAACCAGTCACAGAATCACGGAATCAACCAGGCTGAAAAAGACCTCAGAGATCATCAAGTCCACATGAATTTCTAACTCCTCCTCTTTATTCCCCATGCCGCATGCGTTGGTGAATAGACTGCACAGGGAGTGAGCTGAGCACACCTGTTCCACAGGGAGTGAGCTGAGCACACCTGATGGGGGTGTGGGGGTGTGGGTGGGAGGCCTTTTGGTCCACATTAATAGTAGAACACTGCCCCACTAGTGCAAGCCCAGCAACACCATCCTCCTTCAACTCTAGTTTAAATCTCTGCGAATGTGCCCTGCTAGTTCTTTTTCTAGAATCCTTTTCCCCCTGTGAGATAAGCCACTCCCACGTACTACCATCCATCCTGGTGTCCTACAAAACCAGTCTGTATCAAAGAACCCAAAGCCCTGCCTGTAGCACCAGTCTCAGAGCCAGGTATTTAGAGACTGGATTCTTCTATTCCCTTCCATAATGTGGCTAGGTGCTGGAAGTAGAGAAGAGAAAATCACTAGTGCCCCAGACTCTTTCACCAACTGTCCCAAGGCCTTGAAGTCTCTCTTCATCCCTGTCACACTACAGGATGCAGATTCCTCCCCACCTGTCTGGAAGATCAGCAATAGATATAGTCACGTGACTGCACTATGTTGGGGAGTTCTTTAGTGATATCCTTAATTCTGGCTCCAGGGAGATTGCAGACTATCAACCTGTGTACCTATCTACTATCCACCTACGTACCTACTTACCTACCTGTATATCTATAGATACATTTTCCGAAGAAAACTGCAAAATTACTTTCCTATCACTTTAGGTAGATAAAATTTGCTCATGTCAATTAATGAGAAAAATTTAGCGTTGACCATATCATGTGAGCTTTGTTTACCACAGAAGTTGAAAACACACCCAGGCAGGTTGTTTACCTGGACTCAGTGGTGCCTTGCCCCACTCCAGAAGGGAGGGGGAAGAGGGCATTTTAGCCAAACACAGAGGGACATATGCTGGCAATATCTGGACATAATTTTGGACACAAGCATCATTCAAAACAATTCCACCCCCTG
This sequence comes from Indicator indicator, assembly GCF_027791375.1. NCBI lineage: Eukaryota > Metazoa > Chordata > Aves > Piciformes > Indicatoridae > Indicator > Indicator indicator. Next base: position 52,533,464 of record NC_072053.1, on the reverse strand, counting down.
CTTATGGGCAAGTATATGTGGGCAAATGTTGCTCTATGATCAAATTTACCCCAAATGGGTTACCTTAATATATACATTACATGAACATAATACATATAATAATGCAAACCATATAACTATACTCTAAACAGAGTGTACTGCAAAAGCAGTGTAGAACAGTATTTGGTCTGAGCCCAGTATTGGTACTCTCAGTATTTCAGTTTCCACCCCCTGACTAGTGATGGACTTCTGTTGCTTACAGGCAAAGTCTTCATTTCCAGTGTAGGCTGTCTGCTGGAACAGTTTTCACTCTGTGGGAAAACAAAACTGGACACGGTGTATAGAAGCCAAGCTTGATGGTTAGTAATTTGGAATGATCCATTGAGCACTTATTCAGTGTGTTTTCCCATTGATGTCTGTAGCTTCCCAGGCATATAAACACCTGGGCTTAGCCAGTGTCATGGGCACAATCCCAACTGAAGGTAGTTTCACTAATACAGGTTGGCCATCTACATCTGTGTTAGTGAGTGTGGGGATTTGTCTTTTGACCCCCTTGGCATGTGGCTAAAATCCCTCACTGGTACAGCAGGGCAGAATGCCTTGACTTTGGGGCTGCCATAATTCCCCCAACAGTTGTTTACAGTAAAGACTGTATAAGGTAGGCACTTGTTCCAATTAACCTTAGAGACACTTGTGTGCTTTTTAATGAAGCCGTTTGCCCTTTCTACCATGCCATTTGCCTGGGGATACTATGGAGTATGAAACATCTGTTTGACCCCTTCTCCTCAAGCTCAGTCTTGCACTGAGGCTGGGGTGAAATTTGAACTGTTGTCACCTTGAATATATTCAGGCATAAGCAGGATGCTGAATCAATCTTTTAGTCTCAATGGTTTGAGCTCCTGAGGCAGTACTGGTGACTGGCCATGACTAGGCCTGAGACCACTTCTACCCCTACCAGTATATATTTTATCCCATGTGAGGGTCTGAAGGAGCCAACATAATCAATTTGCCATGTACTCCACAGCACTTTATCCTTTTTGATATGTCAGGCTGGAGCCAGGTCAGGATGGTTAGCCTTTAGTCTGATCTGGCACTGAGGACAGGCTGAAAGAATGCTTTCACATGTGGTCAGAGGAACTGGCCATCCTCTGGACCTGCATTCATAATAAAGGTCTGACTTACCTGAGTGACCTCTTTTAATATGTAGCCACTCACCTAATTGCTCCCAGTCCTTCCCCTCATGGTAAACCACATTGATTTTTGTGAGGTAATCTCCTCGTTGATTCCAAGTAGCAGTAGCGGTTTGCTTTTTGGAGTGTCCCTTTACCCAGCCGACTTTAATAGGTCTGGATCAGCTTATTTCTAGTAGTCTTTGCCAGACAGTTGCCCTCCAAACTTTAGTGTTACCAACTATCCACTGATTTGCTTCCCACTGACAAATCCATTCAGTGGCACCTTTGAATGTAGCGTACAAATCAGCGTATACAGTCTCTGCACCATTTTCTGCAGCCAGCATAAGAGCACACAGTTCCCTTACTTGGGCACTGCCTTCACCCTCTTCAGTGACAGTCCTGTCTGTGCCAATCTCCAGAGCTGCAGCTTTATAGTGCCACTGCAATCATACCCTATTGGAGGATTCATTTGTGAACCATACCCCTGTATTGAAGTTGGTAGTTAATTCAGGTGCTACCTGAATTGGAGAAGGCTTGAAGTTGGATAAGTTCCTTTGAGGATTGCTTTGAGCAGAGAGAAAGGGCCTTGCACTACGATATCCTGTGAGGTATGAAGCTTCTCTGCCTCTTTGACAGCTTGGGTTAGGGACAGGAGTCCCTTTTCCATTTCAGAGTACCTCCTTTCAGTATCTTTGAATGCTGTTGAAGAGAATAAAAAGGGCTTTGTTAGGGCCTTTGGGTCCTTTTGAAAAATCCCACAGTAAGAGACATGTTCAGAAAAGTCCTATTCAGTCCTTAAAGGATCTTGTGGGTGCAAAGGGCCCAACTTTTGGTAAGTCTTTAATCTTTCAAGACTTTCAGGTTTTCAGTGTGCCTTGGGATCCAATCCCAGACTGTGCTTTTTAAGCAGCTCATAGAGGGGATGAGCAATTACTGAGAAACCTGGAATATGTTTTCTCCAGTAACCCAAGGTATCTAAGAGCTGTTGAAACTCCCTTTTATTATTGGGAATTTGGCCTTTCTCAATAGCTTCAGGAGTATCCCCTGGCACTGATATTGCTCCTGCTACCTACCAGGACCCAAGAAATTTGACCTCTTGACTAGGGCCTTGATGTTTGGCTTGTAGAACTTGTAACCCATCACTGGTTAACAGTTCCCAGATGGCTGCAGCTACTGAGCCCACCTTGTCTTTGTCATTTCACCCCACAAAGATGTCATTTATGTACTGATGAACACTTACATCTCTTGGGACCTTGATAGGGTTTAACAATGCTGCTAGGGAATTGTGTGCAATAGTTCCTGGGTGCTTGTACTTTTATGGGAGATGATTAAAAGTGAATTGGGAACCTTGCCATGTGAAGGCAAACTGAGGTTTGTCCTCCTCATGCAGAGGAATCATGAAGTACATGTCTTTGTTATCCAGTGAAGCCAGTCAGGTGTTTGATGAAGCTTGGAATGCTGTCATGGTTGCTGTCAGGCTTGGGACTGCAGCTGTGAGAGGGGGTGTGTTGCTGTTGAGCCTCCTGTAGTTGATGGTGAGTTTCCAGCATCTGTCGGGTTTATGCACTGGCCAGACTGGTGAGTTGTATGATGAGTGTGTCCTAATGATGACTGGTCTTTTTTTCCAGGTCTACAATCAATTCAGCAATGCCTTGTCTGGCTGCTGCTGGCAATGGGTATTGTGCAAAACATGTGATGCTCAATTTGGGTAAGGGTGGAGTGGTTTATAAGGTGCCTACCCGAGCAGTTTTGGTCTCTTTTGCTCCTATTCCATAGAAACCGAAGCACCAGAGTGTACCACTAGGGAGATGTGATTGCCTACCAGCCAAAACATCAGATCCTAGGGTATTTTCTGGGTAGGGACTCAGGGCAATTTCCACCAAAGTATTCCACTTGTCGCCAGGAAGCCACAGTCTTGTTTTGTCTAGATGGCAAATGTGAGGCATTCCTGTAACACCCTGTATCTTTATCCTTTCCCAAGATGGTAGAATTCTCAAGCGTTTGGCTTGTTGCACATTCAGAACACTGATTTGTGGTCCTGTGTTGATAAGGAAATTTACAGCAGTTCAAGTAGGTCCAGTGACAATCAAAATGAAAGTTTCTGGATCATGAGACCATTGGCAGGCATTAATGAAGTGATGAGTGAGTCCTGGAACAGTTACTGCTGTGTCTAGTTTTTTGAGTTGTTTTCTGGGCTCTGGCAGCCAGGTGTGAAGGGGTTAAGGTCCTCGCTGGGTGAAGCTGTTTTAGGACTCTTGCTGCAGGCTCTTATCTTCCCTTTTACCACGGCTGCTTCTGCAGTATCTGTCCCTTTTCCAGCTGCCAGCTTTATTCTGTACAGTCAGCACCAATGCTTTTATTTGCCACTTTGGCATTGGCCTTAAGACAAATTCAGGTATGTTCAAAGACAGTGCTAATTGTTACCATTTTTCTGTTGGTGAGGTGAAGCTTTTAAAAGTACGTGGCTTATCTCTCCGTCAGTCGGAATTTCTCCCTCTGGGGCTTCCAGGCTGCTGTTTGGACTTGCAGAAGTCGTAGTAGGGGAGGCCTTAGTGTGGCGCACTTCCTGCTTTTTCCTACATGGTGTCACCACATGGTTGCCTTTAAATCCATTATGGCATTTCTCACTGGAAGGCCCTGTATGGGGTCGTCCTTAGAACTGTAATCTGTACAGTCCCAGTCAGAGAGATCTCTCTCCATTTGGCAGCTCTTGGATTTTTTCTGGGCTTTGCCTTTCAGAGCACTGTTGGTAGGCAAATTCAATTCACGCAGTGTTGGTGACATGCTGGGCTGAGAGGGTGAATCTAAACTCACTCTTCATGGCATCTGGGGGCTCATCTTGTGCTTGCATTATGCAGGACCCAACCTCTGCAGGACAACAAGCCTCTCCATGGCTATTGCTGTCGGTTCAATGCATAGCTTGATCACATACTCAATTCTTCAATAATTTGGTCCAGATTTGACAAATTTTCTACAGCCCATTTTATATCGGATCTTTTCTTCACATATCCCATTCTGCAGAAATGCTCACCTGTGATGGTTTGAAACTGTCTTTTTAATTTTTGCCTTGCAAAGTTCAAAACAGAGAAAGTGAAAGAGTGTAAATAAGTCACTATTGGGTTTAAGAAAGCAAAATAACGATTGTTCTAAACACTTCCATTGGATAGATAGAAATGTTTAAGAACTATTACCCAAAACAAAGTGGGCACTCTGCACATTCTGCGTTCTGCAGTGGGGGCAGTTGCTGGGCTGTCTGGCTGCTGTTTCTTCTTCTCCTCTGGCTGAAGATAACACGTACTGACCTTGGCAGCTAAGCTAACAACTTTCTGCTTAACCAACTCTGCTTCTCTGTCCAGGGGAGTCTGGGGGGGAAGCTCCTGGGAGAGAGAGGCCCCTTTGGGAGGGACCCCTTGGGGGGAAGCAAAGGGAGATTGGTTGTGCTTTTCTGTTGATTGTATATATTTGTAAATGTTGTGAATTTTGTATATTTGTACATATTAATTGCATTTCATCGTAGGTTTTAGACTCTGCTTGTAAATACAGCCTTCATTTGCTCCCAGACTGGGCTAGCCTGGTTACTTGTTGGTGGGGGGGATAATTTCAGCTCACACCGACACATCATCTATCAAATAACCCTTACACTGTGCCATAATGTTATAAAATATTCCCATTAGGAATGAATGGCAGAGGTAGTAACAAAAATTTTAATTATTTATGTACGAATTATGCCCCAAATTATTTACAGTTGATATTTACAGGTACCGGTATTCAGTTGGAAGAACTCTGTCTACAGAATGTATATACATGGGCACTTTGAACAGTTAAAATGAATTAGAGAATTTAGAAATTTAGAAACAAAACTTAAGTGAAAGGAGGGGAGGGGGTGTTTGTCAGTGACTGGCAAGTCCACGAAACAGAATGGTTTGGCAGAAATCCTAAAAGAAACTTTATAAGGAAGTATTTGTTTTACTCATGAACTAAGAGTTCTTTCCTTGATTCTACATTTGTAATCCAGAAATTGTGGCACGGATGCGCCGCAACAAGGAAATCGAAAATGGCGACAACCACGTGGTGCTGTGCTGTGTGGTTGCTGTATCTCCCATAATAAAAGGTCCTGGTGTCTTCTAGGAAAACTTCAGAAGCTTCTGCAGCTTAGTCCATGGATTGTGTTACATGCAAAGGGCTTCCTGCTCCAGGGGAAAAGCCTTGTTGCCGAGGTTCACAGGGGAAGCAAAGTGACTTCTCTGTGAGGTGTGTTGGGAGGGGAGGCAACTCCCTTCATGGCTTGTAGGGTTTGGTTGGGATGGCTGCCAATCTAGACAAAGTGATGTCTCCACTCGGGGGGCTGTAGTGGTCCAGGACAGGTAGCGTACTCAGGCTTCCAGTTTCCCCACTCAGTGATGGGTCAGGCAATGGCTGGCTCTGTCCATGGGACACAGTCTGTGGGGCTGGCATGCAATGTGGCATCACCCACAGCCAGGCAATAGTGGTGGTCTGCAGCAAAGCAATCAGGAACGCTGGTTCAAGTCCTGGGCAAAGCAGACCCGTTGGCAACGCAGTGCGTGAGGCAAACACAAGCACCAACATGGGAACAGGCATGGGCACGGGGCACATGTTTACCAAAATAACCCCTATTTAATATTTGCCACAATGAATACTGGTCCAATGAGCATCCTTTGTAAACAGAATAATTAACCAATGGAGTGATGTGTTGCCAAATATTGTATAAGCATACGCCATGAATGAGGCAAGCATAAGTATATCATGTGAGCTTTGTTTACCACAGAGGTGGAAAACATACCCAGGCAGGTTGTTTACCTGGACTCGGTGGTGCCTTGCTATGTCAATTTGGCACCAAAATCCCCTGTACTCCAGAAGGGAGGGGGAAGAGGAGGTTTAAGCCAAACATGTAGGAACATGTCCTGTCAATATTTGGTACATAATTTTGGATATAAACATCACTCACCACAGTAGCTCTTAATGCATTTTCAACATCTCTAGATAAAACATCCTGCCCCTTTTCATGCAAAAAATACAGTGTTTTAACCATAGTGTTGCTGTCAGGCATCATAATCACGCTTGAGTAAGAATGAGACTAAGCTAGCTGTGTATTCTTATTGTCACACACCAAAAAAAAAAAAAAAAAAAAGTGTATTGGGTTTGTCCAGGCTGGAGTTAATTCTCCTCACAGAATCTTTCTAGTGCTGTGTTTTGCAGCAGTAGTTGATAACACAGCAGTGTTTTGGACACTGTTGAATAAGTATCCAGGTTGTGTCTTTTCAATGTGTCCCTGCCTCAAGAGTACGCTGAGGGGTGGGGAAGATCTTGGGAGGGGACACGGCTGAGCCAGCTGACCCAGACTGGCCAAAGAGGTATTCCATGACATATGATGACAGCTCAGGTATAAGAATGAAGTAAAAGAAGGAAGTGGGAGGATTCATCCATGGTGTCTGTCCTAAGTAACCACCAAGCTTAGAGAGCCCTGCTTCCCAAGATCGACCATCGTCCTGCTGATGGGAAGTAGAGACTAACATCTCTCTCTCTGCTTTCGCTTCTGCACGGTCTATTGCTTTTTGCTCATTATTGTTATTAAAATTGCTTCTATATTATTATTGGCTTTTGTTATATCTTTTTCCTCTCCCCCTGTTCATTTAAGAGGGGGAGTGATAGAGTGGCTTTGGCGGGCATCTGGCCTCCAGGGCAGGGCCAAACCACCACAAAAAGAGAAACAATAAAAACACCCACATTACCAAAAATAAATCTTAAAAATTCACTAACGCCCCCTTCCCCAATGAAATGAATAGAACCCAAATCTGGAATATGTTTAGCCTTCTCTTACATATTATCAGGTAAGTAGTAGCTTTGTTATTCTAGCTTAGCTTTGTGCGAACCTTTAAGTGGGAAAATCTATTCATACATTTAAAATTCCTGCTACAGGAATAATTCACCATCTGTTTAATAAGATGAAAAAAGAGGCATTGAAAGCTATCTTCCACTTGTTTCAGTTCAACAAAATTAGTCAACAGCTTTCAGACCTTGCCACTCTCACTGCAGGCATCCTGATTTCTGCTTCATTCAGTAAAGGCCCAAAGGCAAGTCAATGTTTGCTGCAATTTTCTACAATAATAGCAAGACAATTTAGCAATAATGGATAAGTACGGAGAAAATTAAGCAGGTTTCTGAGACATGGAAATGAAGCCAGAAAATACTTGGCCTCATGTTAGGCTTCAAATTCATAGTCAATTCATTAGTGTGATTTAGTCCTTGCATAATGCTTTGAGTAATAAATTTTGCTAACATATATCACATGCCAGCTGCAAGAATAATTCACACATTGGGTGAGTAAAAGTAAAAGATAGGGTAGAATAAATCACAGAATGATAGAATTTTTTTTTTCTAAAAGACTTCTAAGATCATCAAGTTCAACCGTTGACCTAACACCACTATGTCCATTAAACCATGTCCCAGAGTGCCATGTCTAATATTTTCTGGACGCTTCCAGGGACGGTGACTCCACCACTTGGGCAGCCTATTCCAATGCCTGATAAACCTTTCAGTAAATTTTTTCCTAATATCTGACCTAAACCTTCCCTGGTGCAATGTGAGGCCAGTTCATCTCATTCTATCACTTGATACTAGGGAGAAGAGACCAACCCTTACCTCACTACAATCTCCTTTCAATGAGGTCTACCCTCATCCTCCTCTTCTCTAGACTACACATTTTCAGATCCCTCAGCCTCTTCTCATAAGACCTGTTCTTCAGACTCTTTACCAATGTTCTTGTTCTTATTTGGACTCTCTCCCACAAATCAATGTCTTTCTTGTAGCCCCAGTTGAACACAGTATTCAAGGTGTGGCCCCACCAGTGCCAAGTACAGGGGCACAATCACTTCTATAGTCTGCTGGCCACACCATTCCTGATACAGGCCAGAATGCTGTTTGCCTTTTTGGCCACCCAAGCATGCTGCCAGCTTGTCTTCAGCCAGATGTCAACCAGCATCCCCAGGTCCTTTTCTGTCAGGCAGCTTTCCAACCACTCTCAAACCATCCAGTGCAGCCTGGGGTTGTTGTGACCCATGTGCAGGACCTGGCACTTGCCCTTGTTAAACCTTATACAATTGACTTCAGATTATCAATCCAACCTATCCAGATCCCTCTGCATAGTCTTTCTACCCTCAAGCAGATCAACACTCCCACTCAATTTAGTGTTGTCTACAAACTTACTAAGGATTTACTCAATTCCCTCATGCAAATCATTCATAAAGAGCCTTGGGGAATAACACTTGTGACTAGCTGCCAACTAGCTATAACTCCATTCATCACCACTCTTTGAGCCCATCCATACAGCCAGATTTTAACCTGGTGAAGTATCTGCCCCTCCAAGCCAGATTCATCTTCATCTGGTAAAGATTTATAAAAAGCCTTGCTAAAATTTCTACTTATAGTAAGCAGATAACATTGAAGTAAAACCTTACAATGTTGCACCTACGTTTGTGACATTTGTGAATTGAGTACTCTGTGGTGTCAGAATATTTACTGAGCCTTCATTTTTCTTCTGACTGGTTTGTCTGGGGTGACTTGTAGGCAAAGTTCTGTATTCTTTCAGATGCAGGATCCACTTGGAAAACTGGCAATATGGTAGTGTCATTATTGGCACAAATGCTATGGTTTGAATCCAGTCTTAAATAATTGGTTTTGAACTAACTTTGTCTTGTACTTTAACTAAAACACAGACTCAAAAATATCAGTTCAAGTGATCAAAGCAGCAACGTAGTGTTAAACCACCAAACTCAACCTCTTTAGTGCAGTGAACTAATGCTTAAAGGCCACTCAGGTGAAGTAGATAGGTTATTTTTTACAAATCCTGTACACTGTAGTTGTAACAAACTATGAAAATCTTTGTTTTAGAGACATCTTAAAATAATTGTATTTAAGTATGAGGATATTACCTTTTTAGTGAGGATTACAGCGATAGAGAGCTTTGTTGATGCCTGTATCCCCGAAGTCATATGCACATGCCGGAATCCTACAGAAATAACAAAATTTATCAAACTGTCATGATTTATGCTTTATTGAATAGGAGCATATTTTGGCTCAATTTGTGTTAATCTTGGATTCTGTGGTACAAAGTATAGCAGTGGGATTTGCATTCTTGAATGGTTTAGTTTGGTAGATACTTGGCATTAGGAAACCAGGCTACCACAGAACCATGTGCAATATTACACATAAGAAGCTAAGAACTGAGTAAAGACTCTCTTTTCCACTCATCTTTCCTGAGAGCAATCCCTGGTAGAAGTAAAAGTCAACAAACAGCAAAAATACTCCTAACAAACAGAAGGAAAATATAGTATAAGCCTTCACCAAAGCTAACAGTCTCTTGAGATATCCTGAAAGAAATACACACAGCCTTTCTCTTTGCATTTGTAAGAAGGGGATACCATAAAAACCAAAGATGATCTGAAATTGGCTTTTTCTCACAATCTTATGTCCTGACACACTTAATGAATTAAACCTTAATCTATCTAGCATAAAACCCTAACAACCCAGAACTATGAGATAATTAGCAGAATCTGAGTAATGCTTCACTTCCTCTACCCATTACATTAATGAGAAGATGCTTTGTACTTGAATACAGATATGACAGAATATGTTTTGATTGCGTAAGCAGCCTGATCCTGATCTGGGAGAAGGTAACTGAGTTCACATCTGTCTAACCATTTCTTTCCAGGTCACAAAAACAAACAAGTAAGCAAACAAACAAAAACAACTCAGTGAGATACTGTTGGAATAGTCAAAACCAAGCCTTTAATTTTCCAGTCATCCCACAAGTCAGTCCAAAAAGATCAACTGTTTGTGGGGTGTGTATTGTTGGAAGCCTACAGATCCAGGAGATCCAGGGCAACAAAAAATTTGAATCTTAAAGCCAAGCTAAATCTGCACTCTGTGCAGATTGCTGAAAGTTAAGACAGTCCTGGGAATATGGAAGAAGATTGTGGAATATATTATATTGCTACTAATGTTCTTCAGTGATAAGGAAGTCAGTATTGCAAGTACAGTATTGCAAGTACAAGTATTGCAAGAATGACTGCTCAAACCATGGAAGTAAGAGAGAAAGCCTGGTGGAAGGAAGACTATCCACTGATTAGTGAGAATTGGGATTGGGTTAGAGATCATTTGGATAAACTGAACACAAATCCATGTGCTCTGGTGGGATGCATCTTCAAGTGCTGAGAGAGGTGCCTGATGCTGTTGCTGTCCATTCCCCATCATTTTTGAAAGATCATAGGTAATGATAGGGTTGCCTGAGGACTCAAGGAAACCAATGTAATTTCAGTCTTCAAAAAGGGCAAGAAAGAAGACCAAGGAAAGTACAGACAAGTCAAACTCATATCCGTCTCTCGGAAGATGATGAGGCAGGTCATTCTGGAGGTCATCTCTAAGCACGTAGAAGAAAAGGTTATCAGGAGTAGTAGGCATGGATTTACCAAGGGGAAATCATGTTTTACTACTCTAATAGCTTTCTGTGATGGTGTGACTAAATGAGTAGATGAAGAGAGAGCAGTGGATGTTGTCTACCTTGATTTCAGCAAGGCTTTTGACACTGTGTCCCACAACAACCCCACAACCTGATCAGAAAGCATGGCTTAGAAGAATAGACGGTGAGATGGTTTGAGAGCAGTCTAAACAGTGGAGTTCAGAGGGTCATGATCAGTGCACAGAGTCCAGTTGGAGGCCTGTAGCTGGTGGTGTTCTCCAGGTGTCTGTACTGTGTCCAGTCTTGTTCAACATCATCAGTAACCTGGATGAAGGCATAAGGCTGATGCACTGGAAGGCTGTGTTGCCATTCATCAACACCTGGAAAGCTGGGTGGAGGGGGGCCCAATGAGGTTCAACAATGAGGTCTAATGAGGTTCCTCCCTCCTTGAGGAGGAACAACACCATGTAGAAGTACAGACTTAGGGGTTGACCTGTTGAAAAACAGATCTGCCAAGTCCTGAAGAACAGCAAGTTATCCATCAGAAAGCAATGTGCTCTTGTGGCCCAGAAAGCTAATGGTATCCTGTGGTGCATTAAGAAGCG